>NC_092562.1:730000-897500 GCF_037975245.1 Apostichopus japonicus
AAGTCCAGATATGATATGGCAACTTTGTCAGCTTTCATCAAACACTCGGTCTGCGATCAAATTGGTCCTTTTTCATATTTTCGCTCACAGAAGTTGTGGAAAGAAAACGGCTGGAGGGCAAATTCTGTCATCGTTAACTGCGCTCAGTATCTCCCTGGAGACGACGTGATGCTATATGGGAAGTAAGCTGTGTAAAGAAAAATATGGATAAAACGGTTACTTTTAGAGGATGTTTTCCATTAATGTCTGAGAACCCGTACAAAAATTTAATCTGAAAGGTTGTTTTCCCGGAAACACTCGGCGGGAAGGTTTCGATCGTCTGCGGTGAAAAAGGAGGTACTCGAAATTGGTCACCGTGGCAACATGGTCTGTAACAGTTTCACTTCAATTTTCCACTTTTTCTTCAGAGTGATAAATAGGACAATTTGAGTGACTAATTGCCACTTACCTACCGGCGAGCTCGGCTAACTTGATTGCCTCTCACAGTCTCTCTTGTTTCTCAAGTGTGGCTGTGACGTCACTGCAAACCGAATTGGTACAGTAGGGAATATCACATGCCTATTCGAAGGAGGTAGTTTATGTTCCCTTGACGCTCTCGCTCATGTGTATATTGATTTGTTCCCTTTCTCACACACCTCCCAACTGCTCAATTGAATGTGGACGGGAGTCCCGTTTTAACCGCGAGTCGTCACAGGTAGAATTATTGTAAGGAAGGAAAGGCTTGAGGGGGTGGGGGTGGGTGAGGGTGGGGAGGGGTGCATCATTGCTTCTATTGGGTAATAGAACTGTAATGTACGTAATGTAATGTAATGAATGTAGTTACATAATAACATATAACATGAAACACTGTTGTGGTAACAAACCTAGGTATTACGTGTAACACTAATGTGGTACTAAGTATATATACCACGTGTAATACTAATGTGATAATATCACCTCGTATGAAAAATAGCACTATAACAGAACTATACTTATGACGTTTTACACTAATGTGACAGCATACGTTAGTCATGTAACACCAATGTCGTAAGACTCGCAATAACAAACCATATTCTATTCTTTGACCAGGTGAGCCTTGGTGAACGAAAAATTAATGACGTTCGATTAAATTCTCAAACATTTCCTCCTCCTCTAGACATTTTTTCTTCATATTTATTTGGAAACAAAATAGAAAATTCAACTTTTTTCGATTCTTTATTCTTTATTTTAAATTTAAGCGGAATTAGCCAAAAAGAAAACAAAACATAGGGGAACTATATTGTTTGGGCA
Source organism: Apostichopus japonicus (assembly GCF_037975245.1). Lineage (NCBI taxonomy): Eukaryota > Metazoa > Echinodermata > Holothuroidea > Aspidochirotida > Stichopodidae > Apostichopus > Apostichopus japonicus. The sequence goes on from NC_092562.1 coordinate 731,270, forward strand.
TTTAACTTTTAAATAACAGAATAACGTTTTTATCAAAATCACAATAAGAATCTGTAATAAAGGAAAACCACATCAGTCTTATTGTCTTTCTCCCTCTGTCTCTTTCTCTCTTGGTAATAAAATGACATATGAACGTTTTCCCTGAAATCATCTTCTTTTGATATTGGAGACCTGATTTTGAACTGAACCTGTTCGACATAATGAGAGAGAGAGAAAACGAAAAATAGGTGCAGTCAATTTACGGTCGTTATAATTCTGAACATTATTCCAAGGATTTAACAAAGAAAATCAGTACAAAACTCAAATATGATCAAATTTGCATGTTTATATGATAAAAGGAAAAAAAAGAAATAGATGAAAAGAATTGTAGAACGAATTAAGAGTTTATTCAACGCTTGAGAAAGTTTACGAAAGCTTCTTTCTAAGAGTCATCAAACGTTTAGCCTTGAAACCGATGAAGCTTGAAACAGCGGAGAAGAGAAATGGACAATTTATAAGACGAACATAACACCAAAACAGTTATCAAAAGACTTTTTACAAGTGTTAATGAGTATTTGAAAGTTAAATAAGGCAATTGTAAGGAATATTAAATGTTCAGCTACACTTGAAACTGTCAACAAAGTTATTTGAATCAAAACTGTGTCAGGATGGGAATATGATGACAAAATCAGTAATTCTGATAATAGTTGGAGGAAAAGATTCAAAGGTTAATCTCCTTACACATTCACTGAAATGTGGAAACTTTAAGACGTTTGCGTGAGATGCAAAAAGAGAGTCATTACATGATAAAACAAACTACTTTACTTGGAAGTTATACAAGGGAATAATGAAGTTTAGTGGTCCAAACGGCTGGTATACTAAACTACCGTTCTCACGGTCAGACATGCCAGTACTCCAGTGTATTTTCTACATGTACGCCATGCATGGTTCTGTACTCGTATTTTCGTAGGATACTTTGTATACTCAGAAACTATAAAACGCGACCTATTCGTTTCCATCATAGCTTTAATAAATTGTGCTCGTACTGCAGCCATACTATTCATATGAGTACTCACAGTGAGAAATATATATTTATATAAACATTTATCTGATATATGAAAAAAGTTTTTTTTTGTTGTTCTGTCAAACGTAAACTTGAATGTGCAGGGAAGTGCTTAGTGTTTGTCTGTTTACGATTAAGTATATACCTCTTATCTGTAAAGAAAAAGAAGAAGCATAATGATCAAAACTGAGAAAACGGCATAATAAAGTCCCCGAATAAACAAAGCATGATAAAAAGCTTTGGGTTTAGAAATAAATAACTAAAGCTGGAACGTACGATACTCATTTTGGATTTGAAACTTTGAAACCTGTCAACTGTGTACAGGTTGTGTAAGGCACAATCATACACATGAGTGGCGTCACACCATCTACTTTAGACGGAAACTGTCGCTTGGTATTCCGTCAATATACCGTGCATGACACCAAGGATAACATCTCTATGCCATGCTCTGTTTAGGCTAGCTAGGAGTATATCTGCTGTCTGTGAATCAATGTCTGTTTGAAAGCTCTGTCAAACTTTCCAAGGAGCGCATCGTAGACAAAAGTAAAAACAAATCGCCCACAAGCCAGCACGCTTGCGCTGCATGCAAATATGCATATATATATATATATATATATATATATATATGTATATATATATATATATATATATATATATATATATATATATATATATATATATATATATATGCAAATATGCATATATATATATATATATATATATATATATATATATATATATATATATACCACGAAGGGCCGTAGATTTAATATGTGTATATGCGATGACCAAATTGGCAACTCATATTTCGAATAAGGGCTTCTATTAATTTTGTTTCCCCGGCTCATTTTTATTTTTGATTGACAGTTGGTACTGATGACAAATTGGTTGTTCCAGCTGTATACGATGAATTCATTTTTTTGTATTGGTATGGGGGTACAATTTAATATTTTGGGCGGCACCCCGTGGTTTAGGACGGGGATCCAGCAGCGGCTATTTTGGTGGTCTAACGCTATAACGGCAACGAGAGAGTTACTGTTTAAACTCGCCACACAACTTGATTCCTAACTGGATCAGCAGTTTATAGACCACCCCAGTGTTTATATACCAATTATACGCGATTTCGTCACATTCGCTTTGCGATGAAGTTGGCATGTCCTGTCTAAACAATGTTTCAAAAGGGAAAAAAAAAATAGTCATCGCCGTAGAAAGATTGTTACAAGTTTATTTTACAACCCCAAACTGAATTGATTTGTAGGGGTTGATCCGTCACGACAGATGTTCCTCTCGCTTGAACTTGACCAAAAAAAAAAAAGAACTCGCTCTACATGGATATTTTCACTGTAGCAAAATATCAGTATAGACGTCAAGCACAATAGATATAAAAGACAAAGATATCGTTGAGGTTTTATACGCGCGTGGGGGGATGAGTATATATGATATGGGTAGCATATGAATGTGTTTAGAACGACACGTATGTCTTGACCTTTGACACGTCACTATGTTTTTTTTTTGTTTCAACCAGACACGATGACATTCATGGTGAAACATTGCTTACGGACTTACATATAGGGTATGGAAAGGGTTAGGGTTGTAAATTTACAGTAGGATTACAATATTTCGGATAACAATAGAAGGACTGTAGATACGTTATACCTAGATAGCAAGATGTTGTCAAACTAAATTATCCCGATGTAGATGAAGGATTGATTTTTGCTTTTTTTGAGTTTTGAGTTTTGGTCAATAATATTAAACAAACCTATATAGAGTTTTAATCACTCTAAGACGTGTAGTGATTGCTCAAGATAAGACAAGTTTTTAGCTTCTTCCATCGAGAGGAAGGTTAAATCACATCAAAAAGTTTTGCCCTCAAATATGTTTAACTTGCAAATCAGACAATGCTAGAATTTCCACAAACTGTTTACTGTCAAGTTCTAAAAGTATTTTACACTAAGACAGCGATTGCTCAAGGTAAGACAACTTCTTATAGCTTCTTCCATCGAAAGAAGGTTAAAGGGCATCATTATATACCCTCAAATATGTTTAAACAAATCAGAAAGTTACTGCCAAGTTCTAAAAGTAGTTTTCCCACGTTGAGACATTTCATCGATCTTCCATTATAATATTTTGGAACAATTTGGGGGAAATTACAACCCTCAGAAAGGAGGGGAAGGGGGGGGGGCTTGTCGCAAACTTCTAGCAATATTTATCGGTGCTAAAATTTGTGGTCAATATACTAAGAGGACCTATATAAGGAGTATGTTATGGGAATAATGGAATTGATTCAATTCCTTGATATAATTTGGTATTACCCAAAGTCAAATAAAAAATTACACACCCTTCCTAGACTATCTTCTTCCCTCAAAGGAAATGTTTATGAGAGATTAATCCTAAAGGCTAAACATTTAATTCGATTCCAAACATTTTGTCGCTAGTAGACTTTACTTTTCATGTTACTTTATTAATCACAGGTTAAGAAAAGCTGATTTGGAAGACGTCACACTTTTGAACTTCATATTTTATTTAAAATCAATCTTGATTAGTTAAGCTATCATGAGCCAGTCTGGTATATGGGATTTTAGCAGCTAAAATTATCCAGAAATCAGTTACTCAAAATCATTTGAGCACTGCAGAGTTGACCGATTTTTACGAGTCAAGTTAAGGATTAGAAACTTATAGGCTGTACAACTCCGGACGGTCATAATAATAAAAAAAACAGTCTGTATTTCAATGACTCAAATTTTTGCTAAATACTAACAAAAAAGATAAACAACAAATCCGAACGATAAACTACAATACGTTGATATATTTTTAACTTTATTGGGTCACTAAAAATCACCCCCCCTCAACTCCCCCCCCCCCCATTTTTGTTTTTAAATTTTTTCAGAAAAACTTATATAATCAAATTTGGAATCTTTCCAGTTTACAAAGTTAGTTTAGATGGGGAAACCGTAGATTGCACTTGGGATGTAGAAAAAAAAGACCTTACTATGAGCCGGCTGGGATCGACTCTATTTCTATAATATACTATATTAGTTGTCTCAGATTAAAACAATCAATTTAAAACAAAAGAAAAAATAGTCAGTTACTTCTAAAGTGACATGTTTTTATCATTCATAAATGTTGGCATCATAATATATTTCCATTGAAACTGAACTAATGTTTTACAGTTACAGTTTTACAGCTACTTCTTGACTAAAATCAAGTATAGAAATCAGTTTATCATTATTTCGTAATAGGGATTGTCTTTTATTTTAAATGCCATATCGTTATTTTACAGTGGCTGCTTATGTCCCCACTTATTAACGATCCTTATATAACATCCGGGCCAAACTGAACACTGAATAACAATATTCGTACCTTGTATGGAGGGGTTGTTACATATGTTGATGATATTTGGCTTGTCTCTCGCATTTGTTCGTTTTATTTGTATTTTTTTTATTATTTTTTTTATTGACCTACCCATATTTTTGAAATGTGACTACCCATACTTGCAGGAAGTGTTGTCATTCATCTTTCTGCCTCGCTAGATTAAATTATATCCATGCTATAGTGAAACTTTAAGATTTAAAGTGAAACCTCTTTTTTTTTGACAGATCTGTAAAAGGTTGGTTTCTGATACAACAAACGTACACAGTTTATGTAATATTTGCGGGGTTTAATTCAAATCACATTTAATTAAAGTAATTCAAGAAAATGCGACAGTGTTATCGATAGTATTATCATTCAATCATGTAGCAGTACAAATATGTTTTTTTTGGGGGGGGGGGGGGAGTTGTAAAATTTCATATGGAAATTGAAGTTTCCTTTGTCGTACATGAATGAATCAAGCAAACACACCGTCGTTTACCTACACCTAGGTTATTCCAGTTTATTAGACCGTTCCCGTGGGTCATCTTCGATGTATGTCATTGACATGCATGCATGCAAGACGTTTAGTTAGACACAAAACGTCTTGTGATGTCTTCGAAGGGGAGAAAAATTAATAAAAGGAAAAACTGTTTATATCATGTCAGTTCGTCACGGTCAGAACCACCCTTGTAAGGGTGACAAATTACTTCCGTGATCCCTCATCGTCACGTGACCAAGGACGAGAGGTCACAACCTTTTACGTCATATGTAACGCTGTTGTTACCATAAGACTGGTGTATATATAATGTAATAGCTATTCAACTTAAAGCGATCATACCATTCTCGAGGCTACCCGTACGTCAGCCTAGGGCGAGAAATACAGTTCCCAGCGCAAAATATGACTTTTGGCACAATTGCAGGTGTTACATTTCTGAGTCACAGAGAAATTTGTCTGAGAGACAGCAAGACAGAAAGAGGGAGAGAGAAGAAAATGAAGAAGAAGAAAAAAAAACCAGGAATAATACTACTAATAATAAATGATTAAGAATAAAATATTACAGGCGAAAAATGTCAGTCAATATTAACAGAACTGAAACAAAAACTCATTGAGACCGAATTGCTGCATGTGTGGTCTCGATATGAAGACAATTTCAGGAACGAATTGACAACTACCGGAACACTAAAAAAAAAAAAAATATGAATAGTGACACAGACACTTTGCAGCAATGAGGTTAGCTTGAACGAAAAAGCAGTATGAACTGAGGTACAGGTATACCAATCCTAAGGGGTCTGCGAGTTTTCCCAATAGCCCGCTATTTAAAACGAGGAAATTGCGCACACGTCTGATTTTCGCCTGAAGGTGAGAAGCGAACAGTGACAAACATTTTGCTTAGCAATATTTTCCCACAGTGACTGACAAATTAGTCTACAGAGGCAGGGTAATAGGACGAAGAAGTAGAAGGAAAAAATATTTTTAAAAATGAAAAAAAAAAGATGGAAAAAAAGGGAAAGGGAGAGAGGAAACCTCAACATGTTTTCTACAAATTTAACTGAAACATTAAGAATGGTTATTATATAGTATATATAACCGAGGATTGGAATTTATGATTTGTTTTTACTCGTGACAGAATAATTTCGTGAGCATGAAAACCCGCTGAGGTGATGTAAATTTGTGTTTATAATGGCCAGAGGCGTCTGTGGATCGCATATAGCCATTACAAACATGAAATATACGACAGGTTTACTACAATCATTCCTTTTCGTAAAAAAAAAAATATAAAAAAATATTTTAATCTGATTATCTACAGTTGTCAGTCAAAAAATTGACATGACTGAAATGCGTCTTCGAAAATAAAGGGTCATAACATTTTAAAGTTGGCAACTTGGGTGAGTATAATGTATTTTAACGCTATATCGATATATATGAACGTGGTTAGTCTTGAATAACAAGCCATGTGCTAGATAAGAAGTGAAGAGCTCAGACTGTTGAAATGAGGTCAACGAATGATATAAGATATTATGGCAAGAAGATAAGAAAATAAAGTTGCAAAGATGTTTCTCAAAATCCATGTCACATTTGGACAGTAGGGGGGGGGGGTGAGGGGGAAAGGTTTCTAACACTAAACGGTAAAGAAAGAATTGAAAAGAATTATTTACGGGATTTCAAAATCGCGTGAAAACTCAAGTAGCATACCACATTACCGAGTAACCGAGGAGGGGACAACTTAAGAAGGGACATGCGTATTAGTGGTTCAGCAACAAGTTGTGTATAAATAATATGCATAGAAACTGAGAAAATATTCACCAAGAAAAAGGAGAGAAATATCTGATTACTTAACGATAAATTTGATAAACCAACGTTTCCGTCAACCCCCTTCCATTGCCGTTATTATGTACCAAATGCCTCGTTGGTATATATTTATGGGTTGCGAGTAGTGGCGTATTGATCTACCTGTTTCACCTACTCAGAACAGATGCGCCCGGCGCTTGGTGCCGCGAGGCACCGAAGGCACAGATATCTTCTTCGGCCGCGAAAGGAGCTGCTACAATTTCGTTCAATGCGCAAAATACACCGCTTGCAATTTCAAGGTACGAAATCGCCGGCTGAACAATCAACCCGGTAACAATGTATACCCCTGTCAGACCCTGCATGCTTGCAAGTGGGGGGAAAGGACGGGCAGGGGAGGCTGTGGGGGTGATTGACACAGCAGTCCTGTAGTTATCGAGGCCTACAAAGGTCAGAAAACATCATTATTCGTTAATTTCAGTAACACGTCATATATATATATATATATATATATATATATATATATATATATATATATATATATATATATATATATATATACATATATATATATATATATATATATATATATATATATTTATATATATATATATACATATATATATATATTTGTATCGGTATGTGTATTAAGTTGTTGTAGAACCCAAATACCATTTAGAAGTACCGCCTACTCCCGCACGATCAATCCAGTTTTTTTCCCCATCCGTGTTTGACACATCATAGCCTAATATTATACGCACACTTATTATATATCGCCAATCGGATAAGTTTCGGTTAAAATTTTACAGTTTTATTTTTTTTTACCTTTCTTTAAGTTAATATTCTATATATTGGTGTATTTTTTCATTTCGTAAAAATATCGTCATGATTTTCACAGTCATTGTTATTCCCGTAAGGATGGAAATGTCACCTTTATCAAAGGTGTCGGCAAGAACTGACAATAAATGTAGACATCCATTACGCGGATGAGGTAATTGCATTCTAATAGCTGTATTACCAACTGTGTTATAACTAATTAGACCTATAGTAGGTCGATAACCGTTGCCGTAAGATGAAATGCAAAAAAAAAAAAAAATGAAGAAATTTTTTTTTTTTAATTTTTATTATTAGCCTTTAAAATGAAAAAAAAAATGAAACGGCCCCGGCTATGGGATCAACGCATTGTACACATTTTTGTTTTCATTTTTGTTAGAATAAAAACATTATATTAAGTCGATTTTAATGTGGATATATAATATGGTTGTGTACTGACAATACTGACTTAGGAGGTGGGGGCAGATGTATTAGGGAGAAACTTGGGGTGGGGTTGGCGTTGGGGTTGGGGTTGGGGTGCGGGGCAATAGTTACAGTCAGTTGTAGTATTGGTCATTATACCAGTAGGAAGTCGATAAACATTGCGATGAGTGAAAACTAAACTATGAAGGAAAATGTATACCGTTTCCTATGTTTCTAATTTTTTTGTTAATTAAAACGAAAACATTTCATTTTTACAATTACAAAGGGGAATTGGATTTTACTTCGGATTGGCTACACAAGTGGCACAACTGTCCTGAAGGGAGTGAGGGAGGGGGGGGGGCAGTAGGTGTCTCTTATACCTCTTTGGAGAAGCAGGAAGGGCAGAGACTGAAACAATCGTATAATTAGGTGGAATTGGTGATAGGAGGGGCTGAAAAAAACTACTCCAACTTACGATCAATAGTTGTAAAAATAATAAGCAAACAAAATTCTGCTGAACTAAGGTTTGTCTTATCTGCCACTTTTGCATGATCATGATCATGATCACGATCATGATCATCATCATCATCATGATCATCATCATCATCATGATCATGATCATCATCATGATCATCATGATCATCATGATCATCATCATGATCATCATGATCATCATCATCATCATCATCATCATCATCATCATCATCATCATGATCATCATGATCATCATGATCATCATGATCATCATCATCATCATCATCATGATCATCATCATCATCATCATCATCATCATCATCATCATCATCATCATCATCATCATCATCATCATCATCATCATCATCATCATCATCATCATCATCATCATCATCATCATCATCATCATCATCATCATCATCATCATCATCATCATCATCATCATCATCATCATCATCATCATCATCATCATCATCATCATCATTATTATTACAACTATTGATTATGGGACGAGGGGGCTGGGGTTGGTTGATTGGTGGGTCATTTTCACAACTTACCTGAAGACTGGGGTATGACTCTTTATGGACGTGTTATAGACGTTTCAAACAATTTTTATGAATGTGAGATTTGTTAAATGCAACTCCTGTCTAGGAGGGTCTGAGGGTGCTCCCCAGAAAACAATTTCAAAGTGAAGACGTCAAATGGCGGCGCATTCTGAGGCATATGTTAGACACTGTTTTAGATCAACTATTAGGTTATATGCAAAGTTGTGCTGATTCTGAAATACTTTCGAATTATTAAAAATCCTACGAATGAGCACCCCCCAGACTGACGGTGGAGGTGGTGGTCATCCCCCGACCTCTGTATCATAAAGTGTTTGGGTAAATCAGACGTAGCGATTGAATGAGCTTTTAATATGGTAAATTCGGCCAGGTCTATATAAAACAAACGTGAATTTTCAGCCATCGGAACAACCCATTACATTTTTCATTAAAGGGGGAACTACTACTAGTAACAGACTTTTTTTCGTTCATTATATCCTCCTATCTTTCTTTAGTCTTCTTTAAACCATTTATCCACCACAGAAGCACATATTGTGAGCCACATAGGAAACTGTTCCTCTTCTTCTGCAACGTTTGTGTCATCGCATCTGTCAAACAATGTTTAATATCGCAGATTGATGAAGGGAAAAAAGGAAAATAAGAAAAGAAATGAGATCCCTTATAACATCCGAGATACTATATTACTCTTTGTTTACAACCTCTCAGATCGCGACTTCAACTTGTTTGTGTTATAACATCATCTTCAATTTAAGATATTTTAATCTTAATGTGCTGAAGATCTTTCTTGAGGATGTGTTAACAAGATAACCCCACCCCTCCTCCCTCATAAACCGGGCGAGGATCATAAAAGAAACATTATTATCAGTTGAATTTAAATCAGCGTTCAGGGATTTAATTCCGAGTGAGATGTCACGTCTGCCGTGTTATAAATTATACGACTGTTACTCGGTTAAGGCTATAAATTAGGTCTATCTTTAGTTCTACACGCAAGGTTGTGTTAATATCTACTTAACTTTTTTTCTGTCGGGTTAAAAAAAAACGGGGATGGGGTGGGAGGTTGGGTTAATACACCCACTCCCTCATGATCCGCGCCTGCCTTCAATTGTCCTTATTGTATCACTGATATATTGTGCTAATCGTTCCGTACTTTTCCTAACATAACACTTGCAGCTGAGTCAAACCCAAATTCCTTCTTCTTTAATTGTGGTATGCGGTGCAGGGTTTACACACGTATACCTTATATTACTTTTACGTACTTCATATGCTCTTTGACAGACGTCTTTATTTCGTAATTTCAATTTTAAACCATTTTTCGAAGAAACGAAAAGGAGTTTTCCATAAACGAAAAAAAAAAGGAGGAGAGGACATGAATATTCAATGGCTGGTATAATGTATTTATGACGTCAGTTTTCTTTGATATCACGTGGTGGGACGTCACTTTAGTGCAACAGCATACTTACAATCTCCATATATACAAGCGATACAAATGTACATGAAATAAAACATACAATCTTACAACTAATAACACAGGTATACCATTACTGAAAACAGTAAAAACACTTAAACCTGTTTTTCTTCTTCTTCTTCTTTTTCTCTCTCTCTCTCTCTGTCTCCTTCTCTTTCTGGTGGGATTAAATTAATATTACAATTACTTTAACTTATCTTTGTTCACCTCTCATAGTATTATACTGCCCTCAAACTATGAAAGTTTTTAACGACAACAATGTTCTTTAGATCAAAGATTATAACGAAATTAATAAATATTGTATTTAAAAAACTCGCAAGTTTCGACAAACATTTGTTGCCGACGAAGACAAATCTGAAATTTCTTTGAGCTTAGTTTAATTTATTTTAACTGATATCCATGTCATTAGACATGCTGGTTACATGGTGCCAACGGACTTTCTATTACACTATTAGAAATACCTTTTTCCATATAAAATATTTCAGTGTTTTTTCGTTTTCTAGATTAGAATTATACAGAGGTCGCATATATTGATCGGCGGGATGATAAACAGCGAACGTACCTTTAAGCTAAGGCGACAAACATTAGACAAGAAGAACATTATAATTTGTTTTTTGTTTGTAAAAAACAGTAATTTTAATCAGAACTTGAATTTAAAAATATCAACATCTTTCTAAACGAGGAATAAGATGCAAGATGAATGTAAACAGAACAAAGCTAAATCACATGTTTAATATCGCGGTGTTACTCTATATAGGAAGAGGTAGAACAATATACGGTGTAAACACTGAAACAAATGTCTGGGGGAATACACCGCGATATGAAGACTGCATGTACCTCACATTCATTGTAGAAACAAGTCGGAAGAAGGTGTGTTCCATACACCGCGGTTTTTTGGGGTAATGATGTTGTTTTGTATCCAGATCAAGTATTAACGACGAATTGACGAGATGTAAGACAACAAGCTTGGGGTGCTTCATAATACCGCGGCGCCCGTAGCATTTTAACATCGAAACACTCGTAGGCAGATAATTTCTGAATGAAAAGTGGCCTCTCATGAGGCCCACATCATGTGTATAGCCCTTTTACAATTTTTAAGAATATGATAAGATACCCACCGCCCCCCCCCCTCACTTCAATAGAACCACCTCCCTAAATTTATACATCCATGTAGTATCCCTGATGAAGCCTCAAAGGCATCGCCATGGTCCTTTCATCTCCTCATCGCAAAAACTCTAAACGATTGTAAAAAGAAGTGACGTGCTTAACATTCATTACATATCATATAAATATGATATTTGGTTCATTTTCGCCGGACCTTGTTGCGGCAACAACGTGGTTTGTGTTTTTCTTTCTGCGAAACAGTTTACAACTGTATAGTTTCGTAAATTGTATTTTTTCTGGACAAGATGAAAATCTGTTGTATTTTCTATTTTCGGCTGACGTATATCTGTCACTTCCTATTGGCTGAACGGTAAGAGTGTTTACAATTCGAAAGCAAAAACAATGCGGTTAGGACATGCTGACGTCTCTTGGCGGTGGGTTGATCTTGTAATAACAAAACATCTTGAAACCATCTGAAAAGAAGTAAAAAAAAAACATTCTTGGAATATGATTTTTGTTCGGACAAACAAAACTTAATAGACTTTTTTCATTTGTAAAGTACCTCGATAATTAATTAATTTTGACACATTTTTTTTTGGTATAGGCCTAAGCAAATTGTCAAAGAAAACCACATATAAGACATTAACAAACTTGAGTCAGTCAAAATTATTTATTTGCTAATTCAAAAGCAATAATTTCACTCAGTGTGAGAACTTTGTTGATCTAAATAAATGGAAACAGCTATTTGTAATCAAGGGGAACGACATAACAAAACCATAACAAAAACCGCTTTAATGTAGACACCAAGTAATTTACGTACAATGAGCTGACATCAAGTTATTTAAGAACACTGTGCTGCCATCAAGTTATTTAAGAACACTGTGCTGCAATCAAGTTTATAACAAAGTATGTACTGCCACCGAATTTTATTGACGAAGTAAACGCAGCCACAAAATTAATTACGATATATGTGTTGCAGCTAAGTTAATTACGAAGCACCGTATTTGTTGACAAGAAGTTAATTACGAAGTATATGCTGCCACCGACTTCAATACGATGTTTTGTACTGTCATCAAGTTATTTACCAGTATTTGCTGCCACCAGATTAATCACGAAATATTTGCTGCCACCTAATTAATTACAAACAATGTAATATCATCAAGTTAATTACAAAGTACATGCGTCAGTCAGTAAGCTTTCTCCAAAAGTAATAAAAAAAAAGCATTAGGCTTCCCTCTGTATTTATTCATCTATATATGTTTGTAATGTCATTTCGGAAATCAAAATCGTTCTTAAGAAAAGTACGTATTGTGGTATGTTGCCATAGTAACAGACGAATGTATATACGAATTGAGGATATGAGATGGAAAGGTATATAGCCTGGTCATATATTTATTTTACGCTTGTATGGATACTAATAATTCACATCACAACAAGAACTATAACGGATCCTTGCCTCTCAGCTCCTCATCCAAAACCTTCACTCCCTACGGTTTTACGCCACAGGTCATATTATTGCGCAAAAACAGCAATAAAAGCAACAAAAACAAACACCCCAAGACAAACATATATTGTTTTATATATATTTTACGGTCTTGCTATATTTACTAGTTTGATATCTTCTTTACACCCACCCCTTCAGTTGCACTAACATCGATTTTTTTTTCCCACCCGGAAATTGAAGTTCATGCCCTTGAAGTGTACAAATTCGGAGTGGCAACGACTTTTTTTTTAGTGCTAAATAGGCAAATGCACTTTTTATTCGAAATAATCATTCTTACCCAGAGAAATGTATAAAGAGTGAAAGAATTGACAAGACTAAAACACAAATCGCTTTTAATGTACCAACAAACTGTCTGTTATGAACCAAAAAATCAACACAAATCCTCAATCCGTAAGAAATTCAAAGCTCCGTGAAATGTTTAAAATGTACGTAAAGTGCTTTTTCTCTATCGTTGATGGATAAGCCTATGGGCGAAATGTTCGCTAATTTCGCTCGTAATTGGAGTGGATACAGCAACTAACACTAAAATATATTTTACATCATCTCCAAAATACCTTTACAATCTCTTGATGGTTATTCTTTTTTTGTTCGCTTTCTGTTTAGGGTTGAGATGAGTAGAGGGAGAATGCCAAAAAAAAAAAAAAAGCTTTTATAGGGTAAGGGTTGTTCAAATAGGACACACTTATTAAGGTATACGTTTTGACTAAAATAAAACTACAAATGACTTATTAGAAAGTCGCTTGCATGAAATTAACCTTAATAAAATAAATTGTGAGCCAGGACGTAAGTAGATCGGGCAGACTTGTCAATGCCTTTTTCTATTTTTTTATGGTGAAATCGACGTGATTTTTTTCTGGAGCGATATATTGAAACAGATGACGAATTTGTATATAGCATTTGTAAATGAGACAGTTACAGATACAATGTGGAATGATTACAGAGGTATATTGTAATATTAAATATGACCATGCAGAGGTGACGGAGCAGTGGGGAAAGGGGGAGGAGGAGGGGGATGCTACAGATGAACGAGCCTCGTTCTCGTTTTTCGTTTTTTTGTTTTGTTTCATAAAACATGTGCACCTTTATGTGATTTAAAAGTTGTCCTTTAGTTGAAAATTTAAAACAAATATGAAAAAAATCGGAAGAAAAATGCAGCATTGAAATGTTCCCTTTTGTTGCAAAATATTAAATTCAAAATTTAAAATCAAATTCATATAACTCGCTGTTCCTCGAAGTTTGTACTCCCCCCCCCCCCCCCCCCCCAACACACGCACACACAGTATACCATCTTACGCTGTCCATGTTTTCCGGAACGCTAACACAATATTTTTGTAAGTTTTATTGATGCAATCATTCCCTACTAACACCCAAAAATGTTACCTAAAACTTTAGTTGAATAACATGTCAAATAGTGAAATCGCGCATGTTTGAACTTTTCAAAATTGGTTCAGTTATATTATATGGAAAATTGTCTGGACGACGAAATGTTTGACGATTGCATGCAATCCTTGGTTGATTATTTCCGCCGCATTAACACACGCTTGTCTCTCATTCACGCCCACGGATATAAATATGTTTTTAAGTGGATACTATATAAGGTTAAAAACCAACCTTTTCATAAGTGCTGATTGGGAAAGCTTCCATTCGGACCCCTAGTCGATGGAATGTCCTTCGATGTCCCCGTTATCTCCCGCATTCCGCCTGTGAGGTACTCCATACTAGGCTGCACACCAAGAGCGGCAGCGGCCGCCGCTGCAGCGGGGAACATCCCTGACGAATAAGGGTGCCACAGTGGAATCCCCCGCGGGTAAGGAGGGTAGGGCAGACGAAGTGTTGGAGGGAAGGTGCCGGCGGTAGAGGCAGTCGGAACGGACCTCTCTGGCGGTAAGGGTGAAAAAGCAGACTTGAAAGCGGAAGAAGTTGTGCAGGGTGGGCACACCATGTGACTCGTCGATAGATACGGTCGGTGGGTAATGAAGGTGCCATTGACACAAGTGGTTTCAGTAGTGGGATGTTCACCCTCGTGAGGTGAGTGGTTTGCTTGACGTTCCTGCCTTAGAGAGCTACGGCTGTCTTTGGGTTGTGAGTTTAATATTTGTTCTATTGCCTGCACGATGTCCCCCTCACAACCTTGTAATATCAGTTCAAGTACAGTTTTCTTTTGCGCGGGAAACAGTCGACACAAAACATCAATCGGAGCCTTCGAGTTCGCTTTCCCGTCATCTTCGCCGCCTTCGGCAGCTTGATCTCGCTTACTCAACTCGTAGTCATGTGACTTGTCTTTATTTTTGCTAACCTCGTGCGTTTCCTTCCCCTCGGCCACGACGTTGTGAGGACTCTGCACACTGGTGGACGCCGAGAGCGCTGGCGAAACTGAACTAGTCGGAGACGCGATACCGCCATCTTGAGACTCTTGGAGACTTGTGGGGCTGTGAGACGGTGATGATCCCGGTAGAATCCGATGGGTTAATACTGTCGCCGAGTCTGGTGGAGTGAGAGGCCCTACTCCAGCTGAAGGACTCTGTGGTGCATGGATGATCTCCAGACGTCCCCTCTTGGCATCTGTACAAGAAAATAAACAATACCTATACAGAGTCAGATGAAGGATCATATAGATACTATATAATATAAAAGTGTCATCTTACGCATTTTGAGACATTCCATGCACTTCTATATGTGACAATAAGCTAATGGTAACGCAATACACTAATCCTGGGACCTGTAGTAAGTCCATGATTGTATATAGTCGTATCCTAGCCACCTCTAGACTCGTAAACGTCCTCGAGGATTTGTACTCGCACATGTTATACTCGAGGAAGTTTGCATAACAGTATAGGAACTGGTGCAAACTTACAAACTTTCTCAGGGGCTTGTACTCGTACTGGTACAGCGGGGTATTGGATACTTGTATTTCGTGTTCATGCCATTGTACTCGAACGACAAGTCTACGTTACCTAACCAATGTGAGAGAGTATTAGCTATTTTAAGTATGGTTGCATAAAACATTTAGTCATTTCGTAGCACAATGGTCATGACCATTATGTGTGGTATCTGCTTTCTTTTTTGTATATGCAATCCCGATACTGCACTAGACAAACTACGTAATAATTCTTGGTTACAGGCCTCGTGTGTGTGCAGACGAATGGTTAGACTGTATCAGTTCTACGAAAACTATTTGTGTGTGTGTGTGTGTTTGCACTGGCCCTATGTTGGATGACCTTTCTTATAGGGTACAAAAAAGAAACCGTGGTGTCGAAAGGCGATCGGTGGACCTAATGGAAATGAGAAAGGAGGTGCATGGGCGTTCCGGAAGTGGACCATGTAACAGACTGATATAAATGATGTAGTGTTGAACCATGATACCACTACATTTATTGTATACCTATTGTATATGGGAGTATTGGCCTAAACCACGAATTCTATCTTCGCCGATTCATCGATTACGTCACATTAGTATGTTACATATGCATGTAGGGAGTAATGAATATGACCCGACGTCTTATCCAAATAGCAAACGGCCCCTCAAAGGAGGTTAACTTAGTTACACCTACACGAGCTCATGACCGGCCATTCACTATCGGCACCCATTTTTTTTTATTATTTTTTTTATTTGGTTTGTCACGAGAAAAAGAGAAATTTTCTAGAGTGGTACATAGGGTTGTTAATCATCTTTAATTTAATTCAGTTCCCCTTCTATTCACCGGAAATAAGTTGTCTGAAAGAAATGTAAGTCCTATTAAACTATATTGTAAACTGTGATCAACATGAAAATCAAAAAACATATAATAAATATTAAAAAAAAATATGTCATATTACGGTGCCACACGAAATAAGTCAAAAAAAAAAAAAGGTTGAAAACTTCAATATCGAATAGATATCCATTTGGAGATGGAAAACAGTGAATCAACTTGCTCGAGTAGAAATAATTTGATCTTTTTACACGTATTTGCATCCATTTAAAATCTGTGACGGGTGCAGTAAGATAAAAAGAAAGAGAGAGAAAAAAGATGGAGAAAGAAGAAAGAGAGAGAATTGAAAACCGTCATTTCAACTTATGTCTTATAGTACCTTTATCAAATCATAAGTCCTATTTCTTCACAGACCAAAAAGCCAAAATATCAAATTTGTCATTTCATAATAAAAAAAGAAATATAAAGATAGTCATTTGGCAATGTGACAGGTAGGTATCGAACTGGGGTCCATACTTGAGCGCTTTAGCCATTATAACTTGGAAGTAGGGTAATGGAATTAAGATTGACCCAAGTCGAATTAAGCGTATTACCGTGATTGGCATGCCAAAGACTCAGGTATATAATATATATATATATATTTGCATCCTTCAAAATGAGGGTAAGAGGGAAATTAAAACTGCTTTCTCTTTATGGTGTATTATCAAACTTTTATCACCTTTCAATTCTTTGAGGCTGCGCTAAGTGGCTAAGGGTTAAATAAAGAGTTTAAGTAGATTAACTCGTTTATTTTCAAAATCCCATTTTTTTTTTTGGTCTCATGCTGTGGTCTTTGGATTTTTTTATTTTATTCTATTTCACAATTTCTGATAGAGGAAGAAAAAATCCAAGTTGGTTAATTTTGCAATGATGCATTTGATTTAAATATGATAAAAAAAATATAATAATTCCAACGGGAAATTAATTAATAAAACTGACCTCGACAGAATTTGACGAGTGTCCCAGGACAAAATGATGTATATATATATATATTGGGTTATATATATATACGTTAAAACTGATTTAAAAATTTCAAATTTTCGGACACACAATTTGACGAGTGTCCCAGGACAAAATGATGTATATATTGGGTTATATATAAATATACGTTAAACTTATTTAAAAATTTCAAATTTTCGGACACACGATTTTCATATTTCCATAAAGTCAATAAATAGTTATGGTGAATTATCAGGGGCGGATCCTGGATATCAAAGAGCCCTGTGACAATGATTTCACTGAGGTGGACTAAAGAGGGCGGTGTGAGAGTTATCCACCCTCCCCCCCCCCCCTTCTCCCACAAGAAAAAAATCTGAATTGGACCAGTGCTCTTTGGGGCACTTTAAGGTCTACACGCAAGATTTCGTGTTATTATTCATTTTGATTTTTTTGTGATTGTAAGGGAGAGAGGGAGGGGAAAGTAGGGGATGGGAGGGCCCACGACCCTTCAACCCTGGATCCACGTCTGATTATACGGGGTAAATACCGGTTTCGAATTGTGGTGATGCCGGGATAAAGAAGGATGAATCCACCAAAATATATTTTAACTTCATAGGAACATGGAGCTATAAACCTAGGTTTATAGCTCCAGGGGCGTATCCAGGGGGGGGGCGCAACAGGCGCGCGCCCCCCCTATTGGCCGTCACCAAAAAAAAAAAAAAAAATTGATGACGACCTTTATGTGAGATGTCGGTGATCGCTCAACCACCCCCCCCCCCCACCCGTATGCTTTATTTTTTGTTTGCCAAAAAAAGGTTCTGGCGAAGTTCGGCGGCATAATAGTTTTAGAAACATAGATGGTAATTGTGTTTGTATTATCACTATAAACAAGGGCGTAGGAACCCGGGGGGCTGGGGGGCGCCAGCCCCCCCCAGTGAAAAATATGGGGGGCGGAAGTATCGTTCGGCCCCCCCCGCTCGGCAAGTCAGAAAACCCCTTTTTCATTTCCAAATGAGAAAAAAATCTCATTTGAAGCACCAAATTGCATCTTAGGCCAGGTGAAAATGCAAAATTCTTTACAAAATGGAGTGGGTGGGTTGAAGTGTGCTATATTGCACCAAATTGCATCTGAGGCCACCTGGAAATGCAAAAAAATTCCAAAGGGGAGGGGGACACCCCCTCCCCTTAGACCCCTCCCCCAGGCCGGCCATCAGTCTTCAGTTCATTTCTTGCCTACCATAAACGCAGTGCGATCTTTTCAAATAAAGCGTCTTTATAAAGCAAAAATAGTTGACTGTAGGCTTCATTGGCCCTATAACAACAAAATGTATTATTGCGCCCACGGTATTGATATAGTACATATATGCACCCTCATAGTATTCATATAGGCCCTATAGTAGGCCTACACACGTACATGTTCCCTCGAACAGCTGAGAATCTCATGTAACCAGGGTAATGCTTAATACACGTTTCACCTGGATGCCCTAGCAATCGGTACCTAGGAATGTAACTATGTGTAATTGTGTATTGCATGTGTATAGGCCTATAATAGCCTGCATGAGGCCATTTTCTTCATCGAATAATATAACAGAGCTCTCGAACATTCTAACGTTGCGCCTGAAACAAGATTGACAGGGGCAATTTTCCCAAAATACCACCCGAAATTAAAAAAAAAAGGATTTTGGATCCTGATTATGAGATATTTCGGACATGACATCCCTATTTTAAAGTTGGGTATATGCCGCTTGGAAACCTCGGGAAGTGCCGTTTCCGGCCATCTAGAGGGTTTGTTAATCCCAAAATTTTCTTGTACGCTTCGCGCCAACTCATGGTGGCGCTACGCTTAGATAGTCAACAAGGTCATATCCCCTCCCCCCCCCCCCCCACTCGGAAGTACGGATCGCCGCCCATGCATATGACACCATTTTGCATTTCAGCCCTTCTTTGAAAGCAAAAATTGTACACCCATCCCCTTAGACCCATCCCCCAGGACGGCGATCATTCATGCCTGGCGCCCCCCCTATTGGAAAATCCTGGATACGCCCCTGTAGCTCCATGATAGGAACAACACTAGTACGGTAATCTTGGAAGACATTAAACACATTTTTTCCTTGACAAATTTGTAACCCATACACAGGTTTTTTTCTTTCTTTTTGAGTCCAAAAAAGTCTACCGTTTTCACCCATCGAGTTGTATCTGATGAACTGACCTACAACTGGCCTGTGTATTAGACTACATAATCCAGTCACTTTAATCGATGAGTCTCAGCTGTCTATAAAGGTTTCTTTTCTCCAAAAAAAATCAAAAGTGGTAGTATATTGACATATGCAGCCTGGCTGATAACAGTGGTTATTAACGCTCGAACTTATGCAAATTAATTTAGTGCTTACAAAGTGTATCCTTTGAAACTAATTTACTCAGACGGATCTAAAGTATAATGTCACTACGTAATGATGACATAGCATAGCGTATATACAACCCCGTATTGTTTGATTGGAAGCTATACTTGTGTAACCCGATTTAAGTTGCACATATCTGGAATTTCTTTTCTATTCCTGTTTTCTATCGAAATGTATTTTTTTCCTCTCGAGACCCCCCTCCTCCTCCCCTTTCATAAAAGAAAGAGACAAAGAAGAAGACGAAGAAGAAGAAAGGCTTCTATGGTAAAAAAAACGAAAAAGAATGTTTAATCCATCAGATGTTACTAAAGATATACGATTTCAATACAGATTAGAAATTTAAAAAATGAAACGAAGTGAGAAGCTTAAAAAAAAAACGAGAAGAAAAGAATGACGTATTTATATTAAGCAGATCGTAAACCTCCCACCCCCCCCTTTACCCAATCCTCCACCTTGGTGGTTCGCTTTCATGAGATTGGAATTAAGACACTAACGAGCTATTTAGGGTATCACTTTTGGAAACCAAACAATTCTTTTGTCGAAT
This sequence comes from Apostichopus japonicus, assembly GCF_037975245.1. Lineage (NCBI taxonomy): Eukaryota > Metazoa > Echinodermata > Holothuroidea > Aspidochirotida > Stichopodidae > Apostichopus > Apostichopus japonicus. The sequence goes on from NC_092562.1 coordinate 751,906, forward strand.
GTGTTTCTTATAGAAGTTGACGTGAAATATATAGGGCCTATATACTGCACGGTGGATTATGCTGCATAAAAGCATAGCTTTTGGAAATGTGATTTCTGCAGACGTCCTGTCGACTATGATCTTTTCTTTCTGCTTTTCTACTCCCGCCAATTCATGATCGGGCCAATTAGGTGAATTCTAATCCACGGCGACAATGTATCTTTTTAATGAAGTTTGCACCGAGCCACAGATTTGTAAGCTTACTGCATGGAAGGTATATATATAGGACACAATGAATGCCAAACCTTATCAAGTTTCCGCTTAGTTGCCCGCGTGTTACCACTATCGCGTCTATACGCGTTGCAAAATAAATCTACTGTCTGCGAAAATCCGTCGACTCCAAAGAATTAAAAAAAAAAAAAAAAAATGGGGGTCTATTCAATCTCTTGTCATCTTTTATTGCTACAATCTTAATCTCTTCATAGGGATCCCAGCTTGCGGTAAAAAGAAACCTGTAAAGATAGACTTTATGCTGTTAATGCGTGACAGTATCGACTTCAGACCGGCTGAAAAATGCCCCCGTTTTTGGACTTTTTCGACAACTCAGAGTATATTTTACAAGTATACTATTGTATGCTTTAGGCGACCCTCATACTAAGTATGATAGTTTGGTCACAGAATTGAGCAGGAAATCACCGCCTATCAGTTGCTCCGATATTTGTATGTATGTATGTATGTATATGTGATCTTCCCGCAAGCAGGAACTCGCGAAAGAAGCCATGGAGGCTTATAGACTCGCAAGCTGACCGAAGCCAATCTCTCGGCACACATCCATTTAACGTCCATGTCGGGAAGTTGTTATTGAACAACACCCTTGCCAGACGACACACATTGCTGTCGGCGGGGAATCGAACCGGGGATCTCATGACTGGGAGACGCCGGCGTTAACCACTAGGCTATACACTCCGCCTGACACATATTTATGACACAATTTTTATCAACTGAGTACATTTTAGGTTAAATGTCACCCCCTCCCACACCCCTCTATAGCCCATCCCTCCCCCACCGTTCCACCTCCGACTTAACGCTACGGTCCGATCGGGCATGCATTAATCTTAAGAATAATGTTTCAAACTACCTCCCTGCTTTATTCTTCGATATAACTCTGTATGATGGATACAACCTATATGGTTGCTTCAATGGTATCGTTTTAATAACCCTTTACAGCCCAAATTTATCCAAATGGTTTAGCCGGAAAATGCAACTTATTATAATTGTTTCGTTTGCAAACCTTTGAAATGTTTTAGCTTATTTCATGTTTCCTGCTGTAATGTTTATGAAGAATCTGTTTTTTAGTACATAACAGGCTGGTATTAAGTCCCCACTCGTACTCGTGTTCTAGCATAATTAACTGTACTGATACTGGCCATTACGGGTTTGTACTCGTGGCATTTTTGTAACATCTTCTTGGCATGTTTTAAATATATTCTAGTATAGATATTATATAGTACAAGACCTAACTGTTCGTACTCGTGCTTAGAGCTCTTGTACTCTCGAACTCTTACTCACCCCAAGAGGATTTGTACCTTATATTGATACTCATGCTGTTGTACTCGTGCTACAAGTTTGATACATCATGTCTCACTTTTGCGGTCCAAGAATGTGGTACCACTCAATTTGGAAAATTGATCGTAACCCTAAACACTTACTATAGACAAAACTGTCAATATTAATGTGATATTAGAAGGATTAAGAATCGTTCCAACAACTCTCCTATCCCGTCTATGTAAAACACCAAATTTATAATACATAAAGCTACCGAAATAAAATTCAGCATTCAAATATTTCACATAATAGCGTATAGTTTTAGAACAGACAGCGCCATTTTTTTTTATGTCCATGTAACTTATTCAACCAGAAAGCTGTGACAAAGTTACTGCGTTCAACATCCTTGCAACAACACACCACGTGACTTCGACGGAGAACGAGGTCGGACGCATCTCTTTCCACGTTAAGGGTTACGTGCAGATGTGAATTATCGACTGCTAGCTGTATCAGCAGTAACCCAATGGAATGTTTTTTCGTTTACTTTTTCTAGGACGTAACCTAATTAATTCATCCAATCCGTGAATAATGTTACTACTGCGTGGTTATAAAGTAATTCTACCCGCATGGTAACCCTGACATAGGCTTCATAGGGTTCATTTTTCTTTAAATTGATATGTCATTACCAGTGATTTTCTCAAGTGGAAAGAGTTCGTTACACTTACTATATGTGATTAGGTATATTGTGTCAACGATATGAAATATACGTGGCGCACTTTTATAATTTGATAATAGTCAAACTGTACGGTTGTGTGCATGGCAACTTATTTCGAACTGAATTCTAATTGGTATACATTTATAGTATCATCGTTTGATGGTTTTGTATGGTTTATTTAACTATTATAACTATGAACAGAATATCGTGTTCACGGGGTGTCCCTTCTCACGTGATCCCACCACCCCGTTTTACGATAGTAAGTGCTTCCGGCCTTTAAACAAATGTTAGACTCATGGTTATAGTTTACTGTTGAGACAATACGGTAGCCTATATATATAATACACTCTATGAAAGAAGAAACTTAACCCACATCACATCTTGCCGTGTATATAAGCATGAGAGGATCACTCTTGCCTAATCTAACTGAAGACGTTAGTATTAAGTAGCCGCCTGCAGACTATAGCTGACAACAACGAAACTTAGCAAAAAACTTTATATCACTAAATATTATCTCAGTAAATGACTTCTCTCAGACATTAAACTCAGACATTAAGTTTACCATTAATGATGTGTCAAACATGCGATAAAGACTCCATTCAAACGTCAAGCGTATTTAACACCATCCAATATTATTTCACACATGTTATACAGACACCATTATGACTCCAGTAGTATTTAACACCACTTAAATGATTTCAAAGATGTTAGACAGACTCCAGTCAATCTTCACACCTCTTTAACACCACGACTATTATTTCAAAGATGTTACACAGACTCCAGTCAATCTTTACACCTTTATAATACCACTATACTCATATTTCAAACATGTGTTAGACAAACCCATAAGTTTTTTCTTTTTTTTATCACCAAAGAATTTTAGCTCCATCCATTACGCCATGATAATGTATATTACAGTGCCTCGGTCGTGCTCGAAGCGACACACTCACTGTCACAAGTAAACCCAGCCTGCCCTTCATTCTATTCACAGGTGTGACGATATGGGAGTAATTCCGAATAATACTTCCTACTTAATTCTCCCCCCTCCCCTCCCCCAACCCATCCTTCCTTTTGGTTCCAAGTAGTATCAAAGTACCTGGTCACGTGATACAGTCAGCTAAAATCTCAATTATAGCTACTACATTTTCTTTATTCTTCCTTTACTTACACGTGTTTCATCCTTTTTAATTTCAACTATATAGGGACATAATATATGCATGCTTCTCACTCCACGTTCTCTGTTTTCTATATATTCTTTCTCCATTTTTTTCTTTCCAATTTCATCTGTGTTTTTTCCCCCTTCTCTCATCTTGTATCAGGGTAATATTAATCTATTTTTCTGTCATATACTTCTGTGTTTTTACTCCCGTGGCGGTTCGACCTTCACCAAAGTTTATTTTTTCATATACGTATATAGTCTTTTTTTCATTTTCTTTTTTCTTCTTAATCAAAGTCATATGATTACCTAAAGCTCAAAAAGTCAGGACGCCGTTTTATAAACGCAACAATGTAACTTTGCTTGATATCGAACAAAAGGATCAACTCCGTAGTGTGTTTACATGCTGACAAAAAAAAAAAACATAAAGGGAGAAAAAGAATTATCAAAAATAGTGCAAAGCCCAAAAAAGGGAAAAAAAATGCCGCCGCTGGGCCAAATGATACAATAACAGCCTGAGTTTACGAATCACAGGCAAACGTACTTTTCGTCAATTCATAACTTCTTTTGATTAAATTGGGACTTTAAGAGTTTGTTGTTACAGAAATATGAAATAATAACAACACCACACCTGGTTTGTACTCAACGACAAAAAAAAAGAAGTATTTTCGCTTCACTTACCAACAGTAGCTATTGACAAACCGAAGAATGCGTGATTGATTTGCTATTTTATGTTAAGTGTTTCATTATTTTTGAAAGGTAAAAAATGCTTTTGCATCTTTAAAAAAACTATCCAGGTATTATTAACAGGAGACTATTAATCGAAGCAAAACAAAAGTCTTTTGATGAGGTCAAAATTGAAAGGAATGGAAAAAACGGCCCAAAAGAAGTAAAAGAAACAAAAAAGAGTGAATTTTTTTTGGAACAAAAGTGTTTCAACTTAAATTCTAATTAATCATGGTATTGTTGGGCCAAAAATCGTTACAATAAAATACGAGAGAGTTGTTATTCCCAGATACAAAACACACAAGAGAAAGAAAAAAAGCGTGTCACGCGCATAATTTTGAGTTTATTCCTCCCCACCCCCCTTATCTTTCTGAAGCGCTATTCTGAAAACGGTACATAATTCACGGTTTGGTTGGAGCCAGTCCTTGGTAATTCAAGGTCAGTTTGTGGGAACTGTCAATAAGCCACTGATCTGTACACAAAAACGCGAATCAGCTCCGTTGACAGGCTTCTTACAAACCTGAAAAACAGGCAAAGGAATTAGTCGTGCGCGGAATGAGTATGTCACTATTTTAATAACCATTCGTTTTTTTCTTTCGATGATTAGCTTTTTTTTGTGTTTCGTCGCCAAAGGAGAAGAGTTTCAAAGTTAAATGAACTACCAGTCCACATATAGGCATGGACATGAACGTAATCAAAATTGTATAACTTAACTTACCCCTCCACTTAGTTTCACAGTGTATATAGCCTGCATGGCTGTATCATGTGTGTATTACGCATCGTGAATGTGTTAACGTCTTATATTAATGCGGGCATGAAGTCAATATAGATAATGTTATAAATTTCACTCTAGCACTTAGTTTAACCCTCCCTTCCCTCCCTCCCCGTTCTACCTCTCTCAACCTCCCTTCAAAACGAAAAAGAGAGTGTAATACAAATATATCCTATTTATATAGCTGAAACAAAAGTTATTGCTATTCTGTTGATTTCGTGCATTCTATTGGGTGGCGGGGGGGGGGGGGATGATGGACTTTAAGGAAAATTAATTTCCTGAAAGAGACGGCATGGGCTGAAAAGGAGGGTATTGTAAAAGTGTATTTACTTTTGATGAAACAAGCCAAAAATAAGGGGGGGGGGGGTCAGGTACATATTTCAGACAATATAAACTATCGGAGACCAGTAGTGTTCTTATACGGTGCAGAAATCTGCATGACGTCATAGGAAACCAATGAATGACCTGTCAGCTGTAATTTTCATTTCGGATCACGAAACGAAGGAGTCATGAGAAAAAGAAACATTAATTCGAAGAAACCGAAAAGTTGAAAATTTTATTATTGATATATCAATAGTTCATAATAAATAGAAACAATTTGGTTGCTAGTTATATTTCTATAGCTATTCTGGTTGTCAACATATTTATCTTTAATCATGTTCTAATTCTTTTTGGAATGCTCCTTTAAGGCTTAATTTGATAATGACGTCAGCTACTCAGTATACAAGCCAAGTACTGTAATATCAATCAGTGTTAATCCATTGTTATATGAATTATAATAACTCCTCGAGAAAATCTTCTTTTTAACTTCACTTCAAACAATACAACAATGGAAAGCATTGTGAACATGTTATTTGAATCCACAAAACTAATGTTTACTTCCAAATGAGTTGTGCGTTACATTTGAGACTATGACCTAATTGATCTGTGTATTAGACTAATTGCTTTTTAATTGATGAATCTCCGAAGTTTAAAGGGTGATTCAGTCTCAAAAAAAAGTGTAAAAGGTATAGAAAACACAATTTGATACAGCGCATTTAAATGATCTAAAACGATATGAAATTTAATTTGATGCCATTGATATGCATGATGGTCTGGTCAAGAGACCAGACTGGCCAAGTCGGTCAACGATAGACTATATCTATATAAGGTTTTGTCGGTGCTTAGCAACAACAAATAATATAGTGTTTCCAGTATTGTGTGAGCTACCCTTTTGATAACAGGAAGCCCAAATTAATTACAGTTTATTGTCAATATTGCCATAGAAAAGAAAATATTGACAATAGTTTCGTCAGTTAGTTTATTCAATGAGCGGACTATCTCAATTGCGTTGCTACCCTAAGAGTAAAAAAGACGTATATGCACCCGAGGCAACCCGTTGAGCCTACCATGCAAAACATGTTGACAAAAAAAAGAAGAAGAAAAAAAAGAAACCGCCGTGCGCCATTTTTTATCACACCTGTCGAGGACAGCGAAGGCAGACAGCGTGTCTCTACCGTGTGTACCGGTGCATTTACGAGGCTTTTGTAGCTTACCTTCCCTCCATTATTTCTTTGGCATTAGTCACGTATGGGTTGTTAGTATCAAAAGAGTCTTTGCAAAAGGCATGTTGGTAGAGGCCCTATACCTGAGTGTTGTATATTAGGACTATTAACGTATTGTTGAGCGCGCCATAATGTTTGGCTGGAAACTAGCCATTTTTTTGTTGTTGCGATATCTATGGGACCTGCATGGTTAGTCTGAGGTGGGTGTCTTGACTATCCTAAGCTGCCCCCTTATATTGCGATCCATTCATTCCGACCGATCGTAAAATCCAGACTGTAATTGAATAAATGTTTTATAGGCTAAAGGTATGTCTGTAATTAAAAAGGTCGGAGTTGTTATCCTTGAGTTTTCCGTACATGAAATAGTCTTGAATTAAGAACGGAGGCTGATATTAATTCTTCAAGATGGAAACAAGAGATGATTTTTTCGAGCCGTGATTTTGGATATATACATATTTGATACCGAATTGTCTACATACAACCAAACACAAACCCTTTCTTACCGTAAACTTGTAGAAAGATATGTCGCGGTAACACATGTTAGAGTCTAGGCTTTGATACATAGGGATGGTTATACCTCGCATAAATTGTCTCACTTTGTTTTAAATGACCAGGAAATAGTAGAGGGCGTGACCTCTAACGCCCAAAAGAAAGCAAATGTAACGGGACTGGGCTGTGCTGGGTCCCTCGCAAACCAAAAGTATAGGTACGGGCCACAAAGATAACCTAAGGTAATGGCGGGTTGGGTGGGACCCAGCTGCAACTGAACGAAAAGGTACATGCTGCTCCAAAGTGAGTCAAATACAATGAGTGAAGAATTATCAAAGTTGGTACAAAGTAATATGATCGTATATACCGTATGTAAGTTGCCAGAGGTAATAGGGCCCTATGAGTAGTTAACCAAATGTACTATTTGGAATTAACCAGACGAATCGGGGCATTGGGCCCTTAATGTTCATTTGTGACATTTATATGATTTTGAAACAACAGCCGAAGCAATTACGTAATAGTAATACCACCGTGAAAAGGAAAGTCGAACCGCGATATCGCTACAGGATACCAATTACCGTGACAGTCATGGGGCCGATTTTGTGAAAGTTTCTTCTGACAACACACACACACACACAATTTAAATCAAATATATATATATATATACATATATATATATATATACATATATATATATATTATATATATATACATATATATATATACATATATATATATATATATATATATACATATATATATATATATAGGCTTCCCATGACCAGTCGTTAATTCCATTTCTTCCGTAAATACCGTAGCAGGTAAAAGACCCCGTGCCAAGCAAGCGTGATTTCATCGAAGGTTTTACAAACGTGCCCCCAAGTTGATTTAGTTTTAACCCTTATTACTTTCTATCATTAAGACCGGGTAAACCCCCCTTTACACCATATCAAGATCCTTACCTGGCTGAAAACCGATCAGATTGCAGGACAAATCAAGGTTTAAAATTAAACTTGTTATCTTTCTCTTGAAATTGAAACCGGAATGACCCCCGCACCTGAGCACACCTGAAGCTGGTTAATATTGTTTTGATATTCACACCTTTCTCACTTTCATCCCACCCGACGGTGTTAGGGTAACCTTGCCCACAAGGACGGTTATAGAGATACCGAATTGATCGATTACATACAGGGGTAACATATGGCACAGAACATATCGTACACATATATATATACCCACACGGTTTTGTCCAGTATGTATAAATAAATGGCACATTGCATGTATATGATAATACAATGGTTGAATCCACACATGGACAAAAGAATCAATACATTTAGTTAAGTGCACACAGGTAGCTCACTTTAAAGAGGTCATAAGTTAGGGGCCTATTGGTCCCTAAATTTTAAGCAGCGTGAAATTGCTACAACTGTTCAGAAAACACCTCTTTTTTTTTGGGGGGGGGGGGGCGGAGTTCTGACTGTCCGAATTGTAACCAATTCATCAAACCCCAGATCAATAAACACATTACTTTAAAATGCGTCAGGGTGGCTTAAATGAAAGCTTCTGAATATGTCGGTAAAATGTTTGCTTGGCAATTTTAAGCATGATTAACCAGGCCAAAAGGGGAAATTTTGACTTTCTAGCTTATATATGAGGACTATACACCGTTGACCTCTTAGCCACACCTAGAAACATAGAAACATCCAGTTGGCTGGTAGGGCGGCTTTATGATCGAAGCATGACCTTGACAAGTGGGTATAATTCTTCCATTGATCAATACATGCACCCCGCCATATACCACCGACCCACTGTCAAACTTTAACACCTCACCCGTTCTACTTTTGGCTCAAAGGCGCAGGCTCAATAGAACGAAACTTTTTGAATAGCCAACTTTAGTGGCTTGAATATGACATGTCGGCACATGAACAAAATGGGAACATAACTACTTGAAAAACAGTTCATTATTTCATGAATGAAACTTGCGATTAATCGATCGTCGGTTTTAATACTGTATAATAATGTACTGATATATTAGCCACATGCGAACTTTACCAGCTGAAGTCCTCTCGTATATACGCATTGACCGAACGCAGTAGGGTACACTGTACAAGGAAAAATTGAAAATAACTGACGAGTTATCAGTTATCGAAAATCGGAGGTTTGTACGCATTTTGGTTGTATTTTGGATAGTTTTCGTTTGTGGATGATTTACGTTTCTTGGGAGGGAACAGGAGCCAAGGCCCCTCACACGACTTAACTACTTAATCCCTGATTATTGGTAACTACGTGTCCCATGGGGGGGGGGGGGGACTTCCCATATGTTGCAGCCACAACCCGGCGCACGCAATTATATTAACAGGTTATCTCTGAAGTCCCCATTTATATACCTGGGTGAAGAGAGGCAATTGAAATCAAAGTGCCTTGTCCATTAAGGACACAACGTGTAATGATCTGGCCAGGACTCGAACCTGCAAACCTTAGATATCAAGTCCACTGCCTAAACCACTTGACCACAACGCCATTTGGAACCATATTTGTAGTGAGTCCTTACTTGTTATCGTACTCTAGTTTAATTGCCTGTGTACTCGTACTTATACCAGGATTTGTACTCGGATATGGATTAATACTCGAGCTCGCAGCGTTTTGTGAATCTATAGCATAGATACAAGTGCATATAGTACATAGTACATATAGTACTAGCACATAGAATCTATAGCATAGATTTAGTGTACCCGTAATCACATGTAGAGACTTGTACCCGTATTCGTTCTCATGTCAAAGGGAAATTCTACTTTTTACTCGGACACTCTGCCAGCTGTTGTACTTGTTCTATACAAGTTTAGTATTTACATATGACGTTCAGCAACTAAAGAAAATCTTGGTATCTTCGTGGAGTGAAGAATGGCTAAATTTTGAGTGGAGTCCAACCATTGTCATCTTGATGTTAGGAACCAAAAACATATTAATTATATGATTATTCAAGCAAATATACTCTAGTACTCGATTTTATTCGATATTTTGTAGGGACCCGAGTTCTCATGCATAAGAAATTGTTATCGTCTGATAAAATATACCATTAGCAAAACAGACTTGTCAAGCTTTACATTTTTGAAGATGAGGCACATAATATCAGTGACGTCATGTCAACATAACTGCGCATGCTCCCAGTCCAACAGACTAAATGGTATAAATGCACAAAGCTTACGATTCACCAAGCATTTTCTCTTTCTGTTTTTTCTTCTTCTTTTTAATATATATTCGTACAATTTTCTTAGAATGACAAATATTTCACTGGATACCATTACCAGTCGACCAGTAAATTTGTTTTTCTTCTCTTTTCTCTTTTTCGCGATAGATTAAGTCTCCGTTTCATTGAAGATCCGTGACATGCCTATTTGAATCAAGTTAAATGTCACGACTCCCCTCTCTATACCTTCGTTACATCTCCGAGGTTAGTTCTGGATCATTTGGTCAGGTTATAACTGCTGGAAATGCGCTAGAATTAGCCTAATATTTGCAACTTTACCTTTTCCATCACATATACAAATTGATCTAAGTATAGTCAGTCCTGACGAAACAGGAAAAAAAGAAACACGGAGGAACATAGTTTAATAAAAAAAAAAAAATAGCAAAGACATTAAATATTTGGAATACTTCAAACTATCTCATATATGAGATGAATTATTAGCAAAATGAGTTAATATATATTGATATCTCATTTTTTATTTTTGAGAACGAAATTCTGATGTAAATGAAGAGTTATTTGAAACTATGGCAAAATGAGTAGAAAGTGTCTCAGACAAATTGCCGTAGGAAATCACTAAGCTATACCACCATCAGCTTAAACAAGCTTTATGTATATCAGAGAAATGTTGCAAAAAAGTAGAGTGTACATATATCTATCTCTTAACTGGTATATATATATATATATATATATATATATATATATATACATATACATATATATATATATATATATATATATATATATACATATATACATATACGAAACTGCCTTCATTACGAGTTTTTTCGACATTGCCCGTGGCGGAAGTCGTAACTTTTATCATAATATGGCGTTAAATTGTCCCTGCTTGTAAATGTGTGAAGTTTAAAAGCGCTTTTTTAGCTTGAGGCGAACTTTAGGCTGGGATCAAAGACACTTTAAATTAGAACTTAGAGTCGACAAATTTCGCGATTACCGGGCATCACATTACGCCTGAATGGCTAACTCAGCGATGGGTATACACTATCAACTATTTCAAAATCCGACCAAGCCAACAATTCGGGGCTTTATCCCAAAACAGAAGGGGAAAAATAAACGGGGGAGAAAAAATAAGACGAAGAAAGAATAAAGAGAGAAAGAAATAAAGAAATAAAGAAAGAACGGATAAATCTGGGGGTTGAGAAAAGCTATTGTGTCGACGAGAACTTTGTGGTAGTTCGACTGTACTTTTACCCACATATTAGCTCCGAATACTTAACCAGCCCTCCGGCAGCGCTTAACATGAAGATTTTGTTATGAAAAATACTTCAAAAGGGAGTAAAAGACAGACCTTTTTTTCTACTTCCTTCTTATTTCTTCATAAGTTTTGGTTTTTTTTTTACACACACACACACACACAAAAAGTACATGGCACCTGTCGTGTTTTATCATGCGTTCCTGCACCGGGACCATTTCACACCAACTCACCAGTCGTTTTAATCATGTTTGCTTCTTGCCAAAACTTTCTTCTTCTTTCTTCTTCCCAATTTTCTTTCTATATTTTTTCACTTCATAAATATATATTTTTTTATTTTGGCTCAGTTAGTCTTCTCTGTTACCAGTATAGGCCTATATCGCGCCTATATACCACAACGATGCGCAACGAAGACTCGGAACATACATACGCTTGATTACGCGTTGTTTCTTATACATATTATACATATTCCATTTAGCAGAAACAAAAAATAAGGGGGAAAAGTGCAAATGAAAGGTCGAAAGTGGGTAAAAAATAAAAACGGAATCCTCCACGGGGCTTTTCTGACGACGAAAATCTAGTCACTGTTGCAAGATAAGCGATGAATTTGTCACGTTATATGTTAAAACCACGAGGGTGAAAAAGTACAACTTGAACCAAACGGGTAGAGGGGAAGGGGGAGGGGGTGTAACAAAAAGAATGGAAGGATTAGAAAGAGAAAAAAAGGGTGTGATTGTTGTTCTAATTATCCATTTAAAACTTTCGATAGAAAAGAAGAGGCCTTTGAAAGTAAATTGTAATGAATTAAATTATGTATCGTACTTCCCAAGGAAAGAAGAAAAGGTGTTTTAAGCTCTTGCTCAGAAAATTGGTGAAAATTTAATCAAGAGTAATACCAACTGAGCGAGGACATTGGAAACTTGTTAAATATAAGCCTCTGTAAGAAAGTACACACTGGTGACAATAACAGAAAAAACAAAAAATTACGTCGGAATGCTATAACTCGATTCATTTGATTGTTAAAGTAATTTTGTTTTAGTCACAACTTTTAATATGGTAGATCCTTAATACGTTTTCTACCCCCTCTGAATTTCTCACCTTGGTGAGAGAGAGACGGAGAGAGAGAGGTGGAGAGAGAGAAGCATATACATATAGCACAATATCACTCTCCCGTTTAAATGATTTGAATGGAGCATAGGTTTTGCATCAAGGACGAAAGACTATTTCTATAAAGCCATGAGGATTTTTTTCAGACAATGAAACACTGTTACGATCGATGCAAATAGTGTGAACAGTTTAATGGCATTATAGCAGTATAAAGTAAAAACTGTAAAACGAAAAAATGTAATCCAAGTAAAAACAATATATATCGATTCAAAGGCTTTTTTTTCATCTAATATTTTGGGGAATTAAGCTTTGAAATATTCTTCTTCCCCCTGCAGTAGTAACATGCATCTACTCATGGGTTATCATAAATCCTAATTATGAAATGCTAACAGAGGGAGCGAAAAATTCGATATTACTAAGATTACATTTCTTAGCAATTGGAGTGACAGTCGAAGGCCTCATTGTAGAGGAATGATTTGATTGGCCAATTCGAGATGGAAAGAACCGCTTTTTCACCAATATACCGTGCTTGTTTTATTTTATTAACTTTTTATTACTCCCCCCCCCCCCAATTCTTTTCGTGGGTTATCTTTCGTTAACAGTTTCTTTTGAAATCGTATTTTCTTTATGCTTCACATGTTCTCATTTTAAGCTAGAATGATCATATTTTCGTCATTTGTGTTGGTTGTAACTTTATTATGGACCTGAACAAAATATTCAGCTAGAGGTTGTTACCTTAGAATGGTCACATCTCCTAAACAAGTTGAAAACAGTCAAACTTATACGGTCACATGATTGTATGGAGGGATGGCAACGAGGCACATTACACAGCAGCCATTGGTTATGCAGGGGCTTAAATTCATATTATCATTTGAAAAAAAATTATAATTAAAATATAAATTAAAATATATATAATAATCCACAAGCTTAATACGACAGAATTGCTCTCATTTTGACATTCTCCTTTAAGCTTTTGCTAATAACGAGAAATAATTCCCTTTTTTTTATTTTGTCACCCCAAAATACAGCTCAGTCAGACCACAAATGCCTTTTGCAACTCTATCTTTATCCAAAAGCCAATGCTTCAACCTCTAATATTGGCACTTTCGAAAGTAATTAAAGTCATCATTTTTCCATCAGGATTAAAAAAAAATAATTGGGGGGGGGGGGGCTTACCACCCCCTTTAAACCCTCTACTAAATTGCAATTGCCCATTAAAGAAGTTTGTCTGTTTTGATCTGTGCATATATATATTTCCCCCCAAATGTTGCAGTGGACTCTCTGTTCGTCCTGAAATCATTCGTTTAATTTAACAGTCGATTAAGAATCATCCTTGCAAAAGTATCAAGTTAAATGAACTTTCCTGAAATGGATAGTAAAAGTGTGCTAGGACACTGTAGAAATATATAGGCCTATAATCTTTTTTAAGAAATCTTCAACCCTCCGCTCCCCCCCCCCCCAGAAAAGAAAGCAAACAGAATGCAAAAAGTATACTTTCTTTCTGAGTTTGCTGTGATAGTGTTGATGGACAAAATGTTCGTCTAACTATACAATATGAAGTATATTATTTCCATTTATGTTTGACTAATTTTCCAAATTAAAGACGAAGAAAAAAAAACCTCGTAACTTTTGGAATGTTTTGACTTATTTATGGATCAGATTGGAAAGATTGATTGGTATGATCGAGAAAAACTGAGAATTATATGAAAATTTGAAGATAAAATTATCAATAACATTTGCCATCAATTTATATTTGTTTGCGTTTTGTGAAGTAAAATCAAAAAATATATTTTTATGAATACAAGAGAAAACTTATTTTCTCAGTTCTTAGCCAATGTCCTGCTTGCAATTCAGTCATATTTGTGCAAATTCCAAAATTATTTGCATGCAAACAATTATAATTTGTAAAAACAATGTTACGTCGGTAAATTTATATTTCACTTCCAACTTAGAGCATTGAATGACCCTATATTGACCAATAACTGTTTGCTCAGTATTGTTTACTATCATTTGTTTACTTTCAGCTAGCTGTTTGTTTTTGACCACCAACTTTACGGCAAAATTGACAACATTTTATCCAGTATTTCTCAAAATAAGACTGTTATTATTCAAACAAAGGACCATTATACCTAAAAAGTAACGCCTATATATTTGATCTACGTTCAGTAATGAATAATGAAATGCTTTCAAATAGCATACGAAAATAATTTTCGTCCTGCCCAAAACTTGATCATTATTACTGTAAGAATTCAACATCATAGGAAAACAAAAGAGCAAATCGGAAACTTTTCGAAAACTTTTCGAAAAAAATCGAAAACATAATTTGGCCAGTTTCTTGTACTTGGTGAAGCTACTGTATATTAAGAATTAAAAATGATGGAAAATATACCTATTTCAAACATACACACACACACATCGCTGGTATCTTGCTATAGACATATCTATAAACTCTGTAACATTTGTAGAGAGAAATTCCAATTTGGGATCGGCTGGTAACTTGACCACCAAAACCAAAGTGTGTTTCTGACTATACTATTTGAACCAATATAACGGTAAATCAGGGTAATGAAGACCCATCCCCGACCCCTGCCCCCCCCCCACCCCAACGAAAAGATCTACTTTTTGTTCCGACGTGAAACAGGGAATAACTATATTTATTTATTTTTTATATAATTTTTTGTAGAATCCCACCTTGACCTCTCTTCAGACAAACTGATGTGTTCAAGTGACTTCACATATTATTCTATTTTTTTTTCTTTTTCCTGAATGTCTTCAGTATATTATGTTTGCTGGCAGTTGCGATATACACACTAACTAACTATATATGTGACAATCTCTAAAATATCTCAACCTATATAGTTATAACAAAGATGTCAAAACTTTCAATTCCTTTGTGCGAAGTTTTACACTTTAACAAAAAATTTATATATTTTCAAAAGAATTAGAAATAGAAAGTATAACCAGCTTTTTCAGGTGTTTTTTTTTTAATTTTTTTTTATCCCATTAAAAACCAGGAACTAACTTTTTCTTACCATCAAAAGCAAAGAAACCCAATTCAAATTGTCGAAATTGTAATCAAAAATATTTTGCTTCACTGCTGTATTGCTTCCGGTCTAGGAAACCTTGCTTTTTTTCTTTAATCTTTAGGTCTATCGAGACCACAAAGACTTGTTATTACAGCGATGCTTTCAATGGGATCAAAGCAACGTTCTCACATCTAGCCCCTGTCAAACCCCTTTCATAGTTCGCCCTTTCTGTTTTGTTCGGGTTTGACTTTTTTCTCTCCTTACCAACATACACCTACTAATCCGACATTAACAATCGGCTTTATTGGGTGCTGTTTTGTTAGTAGTCTTGAAGGCTGACAAATTAGCTGGATTCTTGCTGCGACTCAAGTGGAAAAAAGGGGAGGGGTGATGTGGAGTGGTTTGTAATTAAAACTGGTACTTGTTTGTTTGTTTATACTTATGAAAATAAAAGAATGAACACTAAATATATAGTAAAGTTTTCTTTATGATCATTATATAACAGTATATGGCACAAGTTGCAAATATATTATCATATTATTATATATTATTCATCGGTAATATAAATTGCACTCAACAAACTGATCTGAAACGAATAAAGATAAATTTGTAGATAATTTGAATAGACTGTCCAATTGAAATAAATATTAAAAAAGTATATGTTTGAATATTTTTTGTTTAATTTACAGTTAAGTGCAAGCTTAATAAATTAAGTTTACTCACTTTTGATATTGCGTTTAAATATCAGTGTTGATAATAACTATGTTTGTATGCCATTGTACTTATAGGTTCATAACACCAATGTTTAATACCGTTTGCCAGCCAGTGTTATGTGGTTATTCGATGTTTCAATTACACGTTACAAAAAACAAACAAAAAAACATTTTGTTTTGTGTAAATTCCATTCGAATGCGTTACACGCCTGAGTGAGGCACTGCGCAAAGGCTAGGCCTACCGACACTCTACCTTCCAACCATCTGTTATTTAAGTATATAGGTTATTAATGCAAAAGGTATATAGCGTGTATCAAGACACTTAGTTTTTACCAGTTTCAAAATATACTGTACTACACTGGAATAAACATTTGAATGAACGTAGGCCTAATGTGTTTTATTTTTTCTTTACTTATATGTATGTTGCCTATTTTGAAAAACACTACGTAATTCTCCTGTGCATTTTCCCCATGGTTGCACTTCGAAAGTTTAAACTTCTATAGTTGTAGGTATTTCATATAGGGGCGGATCAGAAAATGTTACCTTGGTTAACCATGGAACTTTACAGTGCATAGCAGGGTACTGCTGCACATGTTCCCTGAGCTAACGCATAGTACTGCCACCACATTTTGACGAGGTTAAGACATACAAACATGTGCCCTTTCACCTTCCTTCTACACCACGTCTATCTGTCCAGAAGCCCTGACAGCCGTCGATTTCGTTTCCCCAGTTTTTGAGTCAACCTGCCAAACAATCCCAAGTGAAGTGGTCACGAAGATTGTATACAATTACTGTCATATTACAACCAGTTACACTCCAATGAAATCTTGTTTCTCTGTTGACATAAATATCGGTCGTTTATGTAGAGCATTCTTCTATCCTACGAACGATTTGAAAACACCCATTTGGTCATGACTATACCATAGTCTTTAATGGTAACCATCTTTCATCGATCTATCAAAAACCAATCTTTTTTTTGGCCGTGATGTTTCTTTTCTTCCGAGTTTTGGAAGGAAATTTGTCGTTTCGTTTAAGAGAGAAAAAAGAAACTTGTCATGTATCGAGAAGCCACAAGAGGGAATAGATTCCAGGTCAACCGTCCCCAAGACAACTTTTTTCTTGTCATCTTTTGTTTATTTATAAGTGATTGAAGACCTATAAAAATCAGTCGTATAACATTTTAAGTGATCGTTAAAATGTATAGCCAATTGGTCAGTAAAACCACACAGTTAATATGTTAACCTTTTTTTTTTGCCTTTTCGTCAATCTTCCTTTCTTTTTTAGAGAGAGACGGGGGGGGGGGGGGAGGGAGGTGAGAGGGGAGGGGTTGATGGGACTACAAATGATGACCCATAATTGGTGTCATAAAGTTATGTACGTTAACAATATAGGAAGGTTGTTGCGTTTGTGTATACCCAACGCCGCCATTAGTCGTCATTTGGTGTGGTAGCAGGTATGTAAAAGTGACACTAGTTTAACGACGCCGTATATTTTGCTTCCCTTGCGACGGTCAACATACACCGATATGACACAGTAACCTATTTGCATTAACGTTACTATATGAACTGGCTCCATAGAAAGCAGTTTCTGTACATTGGGTGTATATACATATGACATCATCTTTATGACTTACAACGCTATATCTTCTGCTCTATATACCAGTTCATATTTCTGAGTTTATTAATATTATTATTATTATTATTTTGTTATAGCGAAACTTGAAATGATATCAGAACAATATCTGAAAGTACAAAATATTGAATCGAAGTGTTTTTAAGCACGTGGGAGATGAGGAAGAATGTCGGGGCCGTACAAAATCTCCAATTCTTAAATTTGATAAAAAATTAAAAACAAAAACGTTCCCCCCCCCCCATAATTTTGCAATATTTCATCCTCGATTAACTGCACATACGTCACATAGACGTATGTGACCCGAAAGTTGAAACCATACATTGCATCCCCCCTTAGCTATACATTTCCCCCCCCCCCTCCCCATGACTGAATTTTCGAAGCAACCAACTTTGTTATATTGAGCCATGTCTGTAAAGAAAGTTGGATAACTTTAATTCAAGTATCGATAAATGTAATACTTTGAATTATCATCACAAAAATTGATTCATTTGATAAAGATATTTCAAGAATATTGTAACAAACATGCCGTTTGCCCTTTCTATGGTCGAAATGCTCACTTTGTATGGTTCAGAACTTTTAGAATTAATCTAAAATTTGTGAAAACTAAACATTGCTGTCCATTGACAGTAATAACATATTTGAAATTGAAAATATTAACGACAGCAAAAATCTATATAATCTATATTTATTTTTTTCGTCAAGTTCTATCATATCTTATATGTAAACATTTCAAAAAGGGGATACAAAAAGTAAAAATAAAATGTTACATATTTCATTTTGAATGATTTATTTCACCTAAGCAAGCTCTCTTTTAATACATGAAAATCTACAACATGTCGCGCGTCACTAATTTTGTTTGTTTCATCAAGTGACTATTTATCTCTAAATAGCTGTTGTTATTTTTTTTAATCTTTTATCTATATTCTTTACTTTTCTGCGATCTACAAAATGTGTTCATGATCATGTAAACTACTAAAGAAAAAAGCAAATTCTTAATTCTTATTCACCTCTATGTTTGTTTATGTTTTTTTCTTATCTGAACTCTTTCATCAAAATTATTCAAGATTGTAGTTAATATGTCCTAAATGTTTCTACATCGATTCACGAAGGAATATAATATCATGTTAAATGCTCGAATAATCTCTCTACACGTATAGCCTAAGGTAATTAACCCGAAGAGCTTTTGTACAATTATTATTTCCTCTCGCGATGAGACATCGGTGTGAAATTAAATTACATTTTCGTTTTGGTATAGACGAATCTCTTCTTTAAAGGTTAGAAACTTACAACTTTTTTAGTTTCGAAGCAATGATACTATATATGTACTGTCATGTTGCAATGGGCACAGTGAAAATGTAATTTTATTACGTTAGAAACACAGGTAGGGCATGAAAGAAATTGAGATAAATAATGGAACTAATATTAGTAGTCTTTGCACCAGCCATTTTCTTTGTTGCTTCTTCCTCTGCCCCTTCGTATTCCTGTCTCGAGTGTGTCTTTTATTGTATGTTTGTGCGTGTGTGTGTGGTTTTTTTTTGTGTGTTGCAATTTTCTGATCGATTACATTGTTTAGGTATAATTGTGCAAATATGTAGGCTATTGTTATAATAAAATAATAGCATTACTGGATGGGATGACAATTTCCCCTCTCCGCCAACTTTACCAGAGAATGAATAGAATTAAGTATATTTGTAACCTTATAAATTTATGTCTATTTGCGGTATTCACTGCATATGGCAGCACAACGATAATGAACGAAAAGAAAAATACTAAAAGTATCATCAAAGCGGACCATTTTCTGTTTTGCTTTAAAATGCACTAAAAGTAAAGAAAATCATAGTTTCACCAAACAGTGGATGTAATTACCTTTCTGGGAAGTTTGTTTTTATGTTCTTTCGTTCTTTGTGAACACGTTTTACCGTTAAAAGTTTATTTTATTTTATTTTCTATTATGAAACTTGTGACGTAACCCATGTTACACCTCTTCGAACAAAGAACTTTTAATTCGACATCAGGCGTTGGGGTTTGGTGTAGGTTGGGATGGCGGAGGGGGAGGGAGGGGAGAAGGACGAAGTTATGAGGTTTATAATCTAAAAGAAATATATATATCCGACCAAGATACACGGTGATACAAAAACCACAGGATAAAAGGCATCTTTCAAAGTTTGGAAAAAAGTAATTGCTATAAAATCAAATCAGCGGTATGATGACAAACTATTTTGATGGTGAAATGGTGAAATATATAGGTTCGGATACTCAGGAACTATTGTTATACGTAAATGTGTAGTTCGGACACTCGTTAGCAATTGTTATGCCTCGTGAACTATGTAGTTCGGACACTCGTCAGCTATTGTTTTAAGAAGTGAAATATGTATGTAGTTCGAATAAGAACTCGTATCATTTGCAAATGGTCCCCTTTAGAATACATTCAGTATATCCCAACTATATTTTAAGTTGATGGAGGGAAGTTGGGCTGACGGGTGGACTGCCATACCTCTATGCTACAAAACAAAATGGCGCTGGTTTTGGTTAGAAATAAAAATTAGGAACTGATGTCTTTTTTTTCCAACGAATAACTTACATTGCATGCGACTGTCGATCCCCTTTGTTTCTATACAGAAGAGTTCATATAAAAACAATGATACATGGCATATATTAATCCTGATCCTCTATTAAGAACTGGATGCAGAAAAATAAAACATACCAGTTTGAATCAAAGGAAAAAGAAATAGCCCAAACTATTAAGGTAAGATACAGATTAGCTGTTAAATTCATCTCATCTCTTTTTCCAGTGTATTGATATAACACTCCACTAAAATTATATGTCCTAAATTATATGACCTGTTTCGTCAAAAAGAAGACCATTATATAATATTAATAAAATGCATAATTTGTACAAGGAACGTACAACCTCATTATTAAATATTTTACAAGTTTCTATATTGAGTAATAAAACACATTTCTGTCATATATATATATATATATATATATATATATATATATATATCTGTTGTTGTTGGTTCTTCCCAAATGTTTGACAACAACATAACCTTTATGAACTAGAGGTATATATTAATATTTTAATTAAACACTCATATAAATATATAATTTTACGACTTGTAAAATATAGATCAAACTTATTCTGCTTTTCGGAGTAGAATTTTATTGTTAAATTACAGGTCATTGGTATTTTATTTTTTATTTCAAAGGAAGTGGATAGTCCACAAACAAATATAAAAATATATACATAGTCTATGTAATGCAAAGAAGAGCACATGTAGGATTATACTTTAGTTAAAATTTAGTTTAAATTATTAAATACAACGATTTCAGCCTGAAATGTCACAACTTATAAAAGTCTAGTTCGAGGTTTTTGTTTGCCAATATATATATCTTGTTTCGATTGCTATTAATCCACAAAATTGACGAAACTAAAAGCTATTTTTATTTTTTTTTATATTTCTTCTTCTTGTTTCTTTTTGATAGTCCCCATTTCGCTGAGTCCCCGAACCGTTTTGAATAATTAAGCCAAAAGGTATTCAAAATTTAGTATGTAGATTATACATCAGTTTGATTTCGATAAGACAAAGGTATTTTTTGTAATTAATCCAATATAATCCATACCAAAAAATGTCAAACTTGCTGAAATCCCTTGCATATAATAGTTTTGTAATTTTACGGAATATTAACAAAAAAAGAGAAAGAATAAATTTCTGAAAAAGACATTTGTATATATAGGTTATGAAAGACTCCTCTATAGTTTTCTGCATCATAAAGTTGCACATTTTCTTTTTGTCTTCTAGGATGGGTATTTACCTCTTTTTTGTGTGTGTGTGGCTATATGACACGTAAGTTTCATGCAACACTCGATTCAGATAAATAAGAAACACAAACAAACAAAAGTAAAACAAACAAATACAATCAAATATTAGATTTATGAAAAAAAATCCTGATAAGAAGTATATTACAAGAATATCTAGCTTACGAGATAAATCATCAAACCACGTCTTTACTTGTTAAGTTTCATTATTTCTGCCTCCAAAGTTATTTTAATTATTATTTTCCCAATTTTTAAAACATTCGTGGATAGTAGTACTTTAAAGGAATGGGAGGTGGCGTTCTCGAAATATATATATATATATATATACATACATATATTTTGCCAAAATATGAAGTTAGCACCAGTCGTCAAATAAAACGACTGTTATTAAAAATCAAGAAAACGCAGACAAACTGCACGTCAACTGTTATTGTTCCAAAAATAAGAAAAAACGATGTTCGGATATAATTATATGTATCTCATTAATGACGTCATAAAAATGTCGACATAAAGTATTTGATATACATTTTTATATTTGTAGACAAATTTACCAAAGTCGACGGATAAGTACTTTAAAAATCAACAAGAATGATCGAGACGACTGAACTTTGAAGTCTAATCCTTCCCCTTAAACGGAGAAATTAGGGAAAAAGGATTTAGTTGTTTTTGGAAGGATTAAAACAACTTTGCAATACATATATATTAAATTCATATTGTGTATGTTAATTGTCTACTGATGGCTGTCCGTATATACAGGTCTTATTATAGATCAATGCTGCTCTTTTATTGAAGTTCAAAGGTCAGTTTAAGAAAACACTTTGTGAAAAAAATTATTCGAATTCTCGGTAATAGCTTTGTTTCACAATCACCCAAAATAAAACATAAAAACTAATTCTGCACGTGTTCATTCGCATGAAATTATCAAATAAAATTTTCAAAAATTCCCCCTTCTTATTACGTAAATACTTAAATCTGTGTACAATTTGCGTAGTAACCTATAACCAATTCTCTGCATAGCATGCTGTCAAAACATAGCACAATGAATGATGATTAGTGTTAAAAGACCCAAGTCTGGGTTAAAACGGTAATAACGAACAATGGATCAAATTTTTCGTTGTAAGTGTTACTCCTTTTTTTCCTGATGTTTTTTTGTTTCGCTTCAAAAGTTTCCATTTGTATCGTTTTATGTGGGTGATAGATGCATTGTACTGTATCGTATTATTGCAAAGCGAATCCCTTGACGACATTTTGATCGACTATATAGCAACAAACGAATCAATCTTTCACACAAAACTACAGTAAGTATAGTAACAAGGGATACAAGAAAATTAAAAATTGTAGGGATCACTTAACAGAAAACACGAATTTCTTTACACAATTTTCAGAATTGAGTACAACCTATATTACGACACGAGTTCAAAACTAGTTCAAACGTACATAATTAAATTGTTCTCGATTCGGCTTTTCTTTGTTTTAACCATTACTATATGTGGAAGTTTGTTTTGTTATGGTTTTTTTTTATATTAAAACAAATATGGCGTAAGACACTGAGTCTGGTTTTAGAATCCACGCCTTCCCCTGCCCCCCTCCACCCCCTCCACCCCCTCCCCCGGCGAAAACGATTTCACTGGCAAAATATCAAATCGAGAAATGTTAAATTAAAATTATGAAAATTACTAACAAAATAAACTTGCTACAGTACGTGATAGATTCATTTCTATAATTCAAAAAAATAAATGTGTAAATATATATATATATATATTTTTTTTTTAAACAGCCCAGCAACAGTAGAAATATGAATTTCGTGGGGGGAAATCCTTAGCAAAAACAGCACATTTCCAGATCGCGTGGTATAGAGTGGTATGTTATAGAGGGGGTTTATTGGATAGAGGTATTACAAAGGTTCACAGTGTTATGCTGTATACTGTTGTGTTTGATACAAAAGCAATATACAAATTCAAATAAGTAATATGGAAAAGTATGAGCACTATGATGCACTTTAGAAAGTTACTGATTTTCTTGTTAATAAACTTCGTTTCATGCCTTTTTCAGTTTATTATGTGGTTATATTATGTGTTTCCCGACATGCAAGATTAATTGGATCATAAATATGTAGACTCAACATGTTGTTATGTTACTAGGATACCAACAGACCATAAAAACGTTTTATTATCGATGTGAAGACATAATAGTGAAAATATTTATTATTTTATTTCAAGAATGATGATATCCATATATCTGTACCTATAAATATATATATTGGTAACATAAACAGTCATAAAAAAAATGATAACAGTTTTCTTTGCTTTAACAAAAAATAAACATGGTTTTTTCTTTGAGGTTCAATCTTTCCTAATTAAGAGTTTCATAATCGATTTGTTTGACATATGTAAGCAGGGTTCTTTGAAAAAAAATATATTAATTTTGTAATTATAATTGTTAACTTCATCGTTATTTCCTCATATTGATAGAATCCGCAAGTCTGCGAGTTTAATTCAGAGGTTTAAGTTGTACTGCAATTTATTAAAATCGAAAGTAGCTTGAAAAAAAATTTTAAATTGAGTTTTGTTTTAAACTGTTAAATGTTTTGTTTACATTGTGCATAATTTTGGCAGTTTCAATATTGCTGTTGCTAACTTTCCTATGTAATTTTGCGTTATTTGTCATTTTTTTTTACTTTGGGTGGTGCTACCCCATTAGAGTTTCACAAATCATTTAACACGCAATGCACGTTTGATATTACTAAAACATAATTTTCACTTTTAATATCTTAAAGAAACAAAAGCACTTTTTTCATAATTCATAAGATCACGTCTCTCCGAGAAGCCTCGTGAGATTTCTTGTTAATATCTATTGATATTGTTCTTTTTTTTTGGCAGTATTTACTTACACTCAGCCTGACATAACCAACAATATCTTTCTCAGAGACTATTCCCGTAAAAACGAGGTTTCTCAAAATATTCATTAGAGTTTTTTACTTAAACTACACAAGTTTAGTTTCTTATCTGAATCTTTGTACATCTTCATATTGCAACTTTTGAAAACAATGTGGTACGGTACCTTTTTTTTGTCGCTTCTAACCAAGGTACGTGATACTAACAAAAAACAACAGTTGAATACCTCTCAATTTCAGTATATATATATATACAATATCCACGTGGTTACATCCAGTTTGCTACTTCAATATTAAACTAGCAAGCATAATAACTAGTTAACCTAAAGAAAATGTGTTCTAAATATTTCATGGTTTCCCTTACATACTCATTTTTTAATTTTCTAGCAGAAGGTTTATTGTTCATTTTGCGAACTTTTCATAGACTGAAATATTATTGATATTTTTCTCCAGAAAATTTCAGATGTCCTTAGTTTTCTTTATTAGTGGATTAATTTGGCCTCAACCTGAGGTAAATTTTTAATGAAAACTACATCTGATGTTGAGCAGAGTTGAGCAGAAAATTAAAAAAAAATACAAGAGCATGGTAGCCTTTTTAAGAACAAAAAATCACGTGGAGTTTATTTTTAAAAAACTAGCGCATATACACTGAACTTATTACATTATTCAAACCTCAGAAATCATCATAGGCCTACTACATTCTGAGAATACCAAGCTCTTCCTGAAATCATTCATTCTTATCTAGGCCTACTCTTATTTGTGTCGAAACGTTCAGGAGGTATAA
Organism: Apostichopus japonicus; assembly: GCF_037975245.1. Classification (NCBI taxonomy): domain Eukaryota; kingdom Metazoa; phylum Echinodermata; class Holothuroidea; order Aspidochirotida; family Stichopodidae; genus Apostichopus; species Apostichopus japonicus. The sequence continues at coordinate 777,267 of NC_092562.1, forward strand.
GTTACAAACATTTAAGCTATTTGAATGACCTATACAAGTTCCTTCATCTTATTCTCTTTACAGGAAAATGGTAATTTGATCTACAGAATATATGTATATATCCTTCCTCATTTCTTTGGAGTATATTTACTTATCTTCTTCTTTGTCTCCCCTCCCCCATTCCCTTCCTCACCTTCTTTAATTTTGAAACGTATATATTCCATTTCATTTAAAAAGGCCAACTTCAGTGATATGTAGAGGACGAGATACCAGTTATTCAGTCACGATGCACTAAAATCCGTACAAAACATTCATATACCAAACTTAACTGAACGACTCTTTGTTTACACGTGCTCTACTTTGCTCTTCTGGGTTTAATGTTCCTTTTCTAATTCTACCTTTGTTAATGAGAAACTAACTATAGAATTTTAATATTTTACCAAGACAAAAGAAAGAGAAATTTAACTTGTTTCATTCATGACTTACCGGGGCCATCTTGGTGTCTATAGGGATCGTACGGTTTATGTGTTTGCACAGCAATTCCATTCATTGCATAGATAGCTCCGTCTGATGTTTCGTAATAAAGTCCTAATTCCTTGGCTTCCGTCTCTTCCTGGGCCTGTTGTCTCCGCAGAGCCACCTGGGCAGCCATGACCCTCTGCCTCTCAGCAATCAGGGTACATTTGGCACATACGCAATCCCTCCATCGACAGTAGCGTTTATGTCCCTTCAGCGCCGAGACGACACCATGGTTCCTACAACGGGCACACTTCGGCGTACGAGGATACGGTTTATCCGCTCTCAGTAACATTGGTGTCGAATTTGGCTGGTGGCTTGCTGATGAATGCTGTGGGTGAGGTATATGGTGTGTCGGACCGGGATGATTTGGCACAACTGGCATATCAGTGGATGACACAGGGCGGTTATGAAACGTGTTTTCCAAACTCATGATACAACCAACATCAAATGCACAGAATAGTCCCCAGTTCAGCACTGCTGCACTAGTATACCGATGACTCCGAATCGACACCATGCATTGAATATACCAGTGTTTGTGGGTAATGGTAGAAACAACAATAACATATACCCAAAAAGGAAGCGATTCACAATTGACGGGGGCAAAAAAACAAAACACAACTCACGGTATTCGGTAACAAACAAGTCGAAGCAGAGTATGGAATACACAAAAAGAAAGGAAGAATGAATGAATCAAATCAATAGACTAGGTCCAGGGAAGAAAACAAACGCTTGGTTATATGTCGCAGTGGAAGAAGGAGAAGAAGAAAAAGTAAAGAATACAAAAAAAAAAACTTGTAAACTTTATCGCCCTCAGTCAACTACGTCACTTCAAATTCCAGAGCGGTATGATTGACAGAACCTCATAGGGAGATCTCATTTGAGAGTTCCCATCAATCCGTGCGCGAGACGACCAACCAAACACTGTAGCAGATCTGTTTTCTTTGCTAGTACCTGCCTGCCTGTCAACATTTAACGGGCTCTCCTATTGGTCAGTTGTCAGTAAGGCGTTGAATGATTCGTCATGGTAACCGCACGCCCTATCTTGACTTTTCCGTGTCTCCTCTCTCTTTCTATCTCTCTCTCTCTCTTTGGCCCCCTCCTTTGTTGTGTCCACTACTACTCGACGATTTGGTGAAATATACGGTGGTCAAGAAAATGGGTAAAGAAACATAAAACACAAATAAAGTCAAAGACAGAACTGAAAGTGAAAAGCCATCCCCCAAACTGTAATTAAAAAAAAAAAAATCAGGACAAACATGGTATTAGCTTTTTTTTTCTTCTTTTCTTTTCATTTCTTTTTTGTAACAGAGGTGATTGGAACCTGCCTGGCGGAATTAGAGAAAGTTTATTAATCCGCCCACTTTTCTGAAGAAGGTATTTGTCAGGTCTGACAAAATGGCCAGATTTTTGAAGTGTCAGTTATATTCCTTGTGATATTGTGTCTGCGCAAAAACGCGGAAAATTACCTCTGCGCGGACTTCGTTAACAACATTGTCGATAACGGGGTTTTCTCGCTTTGAGGGAGCACAGGCGTAAAATTAGATATGTTTGGGGTTTAAAGAGAAACAATTCATCCACACAGAAATATATACAGCAGGCAAGCCTATTAACTTCTTGACTTGACTTTTCTTACCGGTTTTTTTTTTGGGGCTCCTTTTTTTTTCCTTTCTTGTTTTACAAAGCAACGTGGGTAATTTATTTTCCTTCAAAATATAACTTTCTTTATTAACCTACAAAAAGAAAACAAAATTAGCTTGATATATTCATTTACATTAGGGTTTAGCCCCAAAGGCAGGTCCTGCGAGTCTTGCTAACGGTGTTATACAAAAGGGGAAACTTGTTTTGGAAAATTCGGGAAATCCTTGAGAAATAGAAAAAAAAAATAGTGCAGTCTAGGGATCTTGTATTCATGTCATGTCTAGCAGATTTAAATTTGCAACGATTTGTCCATCTGCGGCCAAGGCAAATATTTATAACTATTCATTTTTTTTAGGGATATAGAAGCTAGGATAAGTTAAATAAAACAACTTTTCTGTAACCTTTTAAAGAAATTTTCGTTAGTGACATATTTACAGCAGCAGCTGTTTTTGAAAAAAATATAATATAAGAATATATATATATATATACGTACCATACGTACCAACGAAATATACAAAGCACCCCACCCCCTCCCCCCATATATTAATATATATATGCATAAATATATATATAAATATTTATACATATATATATTAATATATGGGGGGAGGGGGTGGGGTGCTTTGTATATTTCGTTGGTACGTATGATTAAAAGAATGGTTAAATTTTTTACGGAGGTATAATGGTAGGGTCTTCTCTATTGCGTTATTATAGCTTGTCTTTTGATTGTTAGATCAGGCGTTAAGGTAGTGTTGAAAGGACTTTTCAAGCAATTTTTTTTTTATCGATTCTGGTCTTATTCTGGATCCATATGTTAGATAACGTGAAAGTCCCAGAAGATTGCATTTGACTTCAATTGTCCTTTTACGAGCTATGCTCACTGATGAAGAATGAAACGAATCATTCGAAACATTCTGTATGTAAGTTAATATTGCTATTTACTAGTACTCATGTGAGTTGTGTTTTATATCAGAAGGATCAGTCAATACATATAGCTAGATTGACCAATTTCAATCTATATTTTGAGTGAAATTTGTTTAGATTTGGTGACATTGTCGAGCACAGTATAAATATGTATACGGATCACAAGAAATGGTTTTATGCATAAAGTATAGGCCTATGTTTCGTTTCTCTGCACTTTGAACACTAATCCTTTTCTCTCTATTCGTTGACATTTCAATCCTATTCTAGAGCTCAATCTTATTCTTATTCTGTCTTATTCTAGAATCCTTTGAATGTTTGATACGAAGGAGAATCAGTTCATACAAAGGGACCGAGTTTTCTGAACTTCACCACCTAAATAAAGACAGCTTTATTTGATGTGATGTCAGAGGAAGAAGAGGCAACAAAATATCAATAAGTTCAAACTGCAAACTGCCAATAGTCATAAATACACGTTTCGAGAAACATGGACCTTTAATTTGTAAATAAGATGTGTTCAGAAACATGGACCTTTTTTGTGAATAAGATGTGACCATTCCTATTGCATCTGTGTAAGTCCAAGATAAATGTCAAATGGTGATTGGGCTTACTTTTCATTTTGCAAATGTGATACGAGCCTGCCTTTGTGTACATCCCTCGACCTGACCCGGAACTACATCACATCCTTGTGATACATCGCTGCATGTAAGTGTATAACTGGACATGCGCACGGAACTAAACCATGCGCATGCGTGTGACACGTGTCTGCCTTTGTGTACATCCCTTGACCTGACCCGGAACTACCACGCGTAGTACATGTGATAAATGTTTGATTATTTGTACTTAAACTGACCTGGCCCGGAACTGCATCATGCACCAGTGATATATATGCCTGTTTCTGTGTTTATCAATTGACCTGACCCGGAACTACAAGCACATACCCATACACAATAGAAGTCGTGAAAGACCTATATTGAAACATTTTTGTTTTATCATCTCATAACGCCATTATAGTATGAAAAAAACATGTCTTCACCATGGAATTGAATTGGGAGACAAAATGAACATGAGCTAATCCTTGTCATTTTCGTCGAGTCTAATCGATTGATGTTTAAAAAAACAAACATTACTTAAAGGATTAGAAATAAATGTTTTTAGTATCACATGAAATTAGAACGAAGTGAAGAAAAAACCAGACAGTGTGATATCATTATACATATCCTCTCCTTGTTATGGACACAACATTACAAAAAAATTTAGTGACGTCACGCAGCGATATCGATATGTAAAGTTTCGCTGGAAAGCCAACTCAACCAACAAAGAGAGTATAAACTGTCCTTTCTAATGGTAACTTGCGCAACAACTAGACATTTAATAGAACGATGCCTTTTATTAAATATTTCATATTATAAGAAAACCAAGGAGAAATACCGGAGGATGCAAATTCTTACTTTTCTTTCTTTCTTTTTCTTCGGCTCTTCGGAATTATTCACTTCACCTTTTCGAATTTGGAGTTAACGTGACCCACCTAACCACTTACCCAATTAATAATTGACTTTATTATCTCTACATATAATATCACGCAACAAGTAGAGGGTATGGTTGAATAAATGGCTGTGAAATTGCAGAGGCAACAAATTTTCTCATATACCGACGGCTTTTAAACTTGCCTTAAGCATAGAGCTTAAAAGGACAATAGCTTGGGGCACATTTCTTAGAATCTTAAGTTAAAGAATGAAACGAAAAGTTATTTTCCATATCAAAACGGCGTGTAATTTATTGAGAGATTCTTTGTATAATATGTAACGTGATAATTGTAACTTATTCAGTGACGTGTAAGTTGACAGTCAAAATATAGGAAATTTGGAAAAAAAGTTAAAAAAAAGAAGTTAAAATTTGTAGCAAATGCGCTATAGTTTTCGATTTATTTTTTGTCTTCTCTCTCGAATAAAACAAAGATTCATTCATCATTCGAGGAATGGAGAATTTGAATATTTGAAAACGCGATTTCACGGTGTTAGAGTTTGCAAAAGACATATAATAAAGATGAAAGAATACTTTTCTTTCGAATATTGAAGCTTGAAAACTCTCGGATATGCAATTATTTATGATATGCTGGTACGTTACTTATGGATCATTTCATAAGATTTAAGGGTTCATTTAGTGACCTGATTAGAAGAAGAATATTTTTTTATGTCTAATTTCCATAATATAGAAATACAAATAACAGGGAATAGCGTCGGAGGTGTATCTAACGTTTGGATCCCCTTCCGCTTCCTCTCCCTCCCTCCCTACCCCCACCCAACCCCCACCCCACCCCACTCCTAAATAACTGAATACGTTTCGTCCTAGCAGAGGTTTCTCTAATTCGCTGTCTCTCAGGTTTCAAGTAATACTTCCTTAATTGAGACTCGCTAATCGTACATCAAACGTTAAGGTAGTCACTGTGATCCGATGACTGAGGGGGAAGGGGTGGGGGGGGGGGTATTTTGGGAATGTTGCTAGCCATTACACCCGATGAAAATCTATGCCTGTCCCGATAAATCAGGCGAACATGTGTATAACTTGATCACTTGGTTGGACCAATTGCCCCGGACGAGACTGTATATGTTTCCGATAACATGAAGACTTTCGCCGACAAATGAGATGATGTTTCCGGCAAACCACAAAATTTTCCAAGCGTCAATCATTTGACCCGAGGTCACTTTCTTGAAATTTTCGAAAACTACTCGGAAATTGCAGTATCAACTAATTCTAAAAGTTTGTATATATTTTTCTGGAAAATCATTTCAGGGGTGAGAGGGGCGGGGGTAGGATGCTACACTCCCCCTTTGAGATGTTGCTGACCTTAAAGATGGACCTACATTTAATTAAATGAAAGGTCAAAACTGATCTAATAATTGCCATATTTTTACACCTTTAGATTGATACGTTTTCTCAGAGAGGTATGTGGGTGAAAGGTATGTCCCCTAATCCACTGAAAACATGAATGTTGTTTTTGTTCTTGTTATTGTTATTCTTATTTAAGATGGTCAGTATTGAGAACATACCCCTCACCTGTCAGTGTACGTGTTTTGTGTTTTTCTATAAGTCGAAAGCTGCTTTAAGCGGTGATAACGATAAATATCTTTCAATTATTTTTGAATTACATTAAATAATTTCACATCAGTTTCTCCACTAGGAGTGAACAGATCTTGCGAATTAACCTCCACAATAGACTCCAAATCAACGCGGAGATACACGATAGCATGATCAGATCAGAGATGATAGGAGTTGGCACACACACACACACATGACGCATCTTAATTTAATAGAGTGAAGAGTTCAATCTAATTCACTACATTCCAATGAAATCGTTTAGAATTAGGGGCTTAATTTAAGTAGATTGCTAACATTTACAATTAAAACACTGAGATGACTCTCCATCCGAGACTGAACAGAGCTATTTTAAGTAGTTAAAGAAGGAAAGAATTAAAAATTAGAAAAAATTAAAGTTTGATGGACTTGATAATCTTTCCTCGACTGAGATATTTCATCCGTTATGACGTCAGAAAAATAAATATGCTAAACTGTCATCTTAAGAAATAAGTAGGGGAGGGATGGGGGGAGGGTCAAAATGTCTTGGGAGGTTTTGGGGTATCGTGATACTTCATGCAGACACATCACTTATATATAGTAAAGAAAAACAGATTACACGTAAATACAGAAAGACAGACAGACATATATATATATATGTATATGTATATGTATATATATATATATATATATATATATATATATATATATATATATATATATATATATATATATATATATATATATATATATATATATATATATATATATATATATATATATATATATATAAACCAGGCTGAAGTTTCGATTCCACTGACCGTTGTAAAAGTAACAAACAGTGAGTATAAGTTTATCAGACGGGAGTCTCATTGCTTTAAGCCTTCATTCACCTCGAGTGTTTATTCGGTTTACTTCAATGTAATCCGGGGAGGAGAGATAAAAAAAAAAACGTTACTTTACTCTTCATAAGAAGTAATTACAGATAAAATTGCAGAGATCCTCCAAATCCGAAAAGAAGTAAATTCCATTGAATAAGAGCTGACGATATAATAATGGCGAGGAAAAGAAAGTGTTTATAATACGAGTGAACTGTGGGGTCTGGACGGGTAATAAGGATCACTAGTCTGAGTTTTAAGGTGTGAAAGATCACTGAGTACTATCATTACACCAATTTAAAGTCTCCTTCCACGCTCTGGTAAAGATCCCTTCTTCACCTCCTCCTAATTCCAACAACAGCCTTGTCAAGTCGATAAAAGGATCCGTCCTTCTTTTTAACAATAACCGCATGACTTTATACATCGGATAAAAACGGTATGTAAAAGAGGGGTAAAAAAAAGGTGTATGATAAATACCTCGGTTATAGAATAGATACTGTCAAAACAAGACGTATATAGAAGGACGCATAAAGTCTGTTATAGGAGTGGTTTGTGGGTGGTACCTTAATTAACGAGGCTTATTATGATCAACTATAACTTGTTTTGGGTGATGATTGTAAAGATGTTATCAACCTTTCAACAAAAAAGGGGGGGGGGGGGGGAGAGAGAAATCTATGACTACCTCGTTTTGGCTAAGATCATGTGTAACGTCACTTCTAGCCATATATGCACAGTACACAGTCGATCATCGCCCACCGTTGAACAGTTTCAGTAACCGAGATCGTGTGTGGTTAACCTAATATACCCCCGTTATGATCACACGGTTACACAGTTTCGATGTCATGTGACTGGGGTCGAGAATGGATCAAATTGTTTTCGTACCGGGGTTCATTGAATATAGCCTACCTATACCGTAAAGAGGCTGAATGGGGAAAATAAACATTATCTTACAATGTCTGAAAAATATTACGACCCGTCTGTAAAAAAAAACTATAAAATTGCCGTAAAGCTGCAATATCTTCCCGTTAACTTTGTCACAATTTGGCGGAACTATAAACTCAGCAATTTTCAAATACCTGAAAATATATAGTCTGCTGCTTTCAATTCGATCGAACAGACTAAGAAATATATATATACCGCACTATAGCTATGATCTAAGGGCGGCATAGATTTCAAATTAGCGTATACGGCACAGTCATTAATTAATTAATTTATTAATATAAGTACTGAAAGTCTACGTTAATCACGTTTCCATGCTTATTAGGATTAAACGGTCAATACTACTTATTTATTACCATGAGCAAACAAAAATTGCAAAATATATTTATTCATGTTTCTAAAACAAAGCCGGTTTAGTACATCAATTTGGTTCCATTTTCAAAAACAAGAATCTTTTCAAATAAATATTTTTTAACAATTTAAATAAATTTAAATAAATGTAGATGGATCTCATTGATCAGTTTATGTCTCGCTTCTGAATTTTTTTTTTTCACGGTTGATTCTTTGCCCGCCTTCCTTACCCCACCTGCACCCCTTTATCCTGTCCCACCATGTATGCCACCGACTGTGAAACCAATTAGGTCCCTCTTGGATGTATTTTAATGCAGATACAAAAGTACTATATCAACAAAGGCACAAGCAAACTAGCAAACAAGCACATATACGAACAAACAAATAAACACAGAATCAAAACACACACATATATATATATATATATATATATATATATAGATAACCAACTATACTAACACCCCCCCACCCCACCCCCACACACACACACAAATAAAACCCACAACGTTTAAAGTTTACCTAAAAGTTTTGAGAAGTTTCGAAAACTAGTTATCTGTAAGAATCTACATTTCAAGCTTTCCTTCGAGTGTGTGAAGTTTATAGGATATATTAATATGAAAAAAAAAACTTCCCCTTTCAAGTTAATAGATTTCCAACAAGAAAACTGTCAAAATCCAAAGGATAGGTAATCCCTTTAGTAGAATTAATAGTAATGGATTTTTGTTTGACATTTCAACTTTTACTCTTCTCTTCGGTTTCTGCTTAGTGAACCCGAAAGAAGAAATCACAAATGCTTTGAGAGGGTTGACCTTGAGGTTTTCATATCACGTTTGTAAGACTTCTGACGAAAAAAGAAGAAGAAAATATTAAGAAGACCTTCAAAGAAAACTATAGCTTTAATTTCATCATATGTCAAGTATTCTTCTTCTCTGAAGAAATCTCCTCTTCCCCTCTCCTCCCCCCCCCCCCCTTTTTCCAATAATTGCAGTAACTGTGAAACATGACAAACCAGGTATACGGTTTAAATCAAAGAGAACCCAAAGAGGCGATGATATTTGCTATAGATTTTCTTCTTTCTTTGAAATAATCATGATTGGATGAAAAAATAAATATGATTTGTGACAAAATCCATGAAATTTTTGAAAGTCTTGTGTAAACGAATTCTGTTTTGTTTTTTTCCCCTTTTTCTTCTGCTTCCTCTTCCACCCAGTTACTTTGTGGAATGACAACTTAACACCTTATATATCCGAGGCGGAGGGAGGAAGGGGGGATCAAGTTCATATGTAGTCTGACTGACTTGGACGTGTGTGTCATTGTACTATATTATAAGGTCCCGCGTATATACACAACAGCCGCGCTCGTCTAACAAACAAGGACTGTGGGATTTTTTAAGCCGATTTCCGATTTATTCAGAGTAAAGGGGTTTGATTTTAAAAGAGCCATTACTGCAGAATTGAGTGTATCCTTAGGGTGTTTGCTATATCCCGGGTACATGAACGACAGACAACATAGCAGCTCGGTAATTATACACGGGTATATGCTATTTTGTAGAGGTTTAATTGGGGTGCTAACAGTGTAAAAGCACAATAGCCAGGATGATGCAATCAAGCAAATAATAAGATTATCAAGTACACACAAAGCTAGTCCAACACGCATTTTGCGCAAGAGTGCGCACGCAGATAAATGGTTTATAGAAGAAACTATGTAACAGTGAAAAGAACGTAGTGTTTCCCCCAATTTTTTTTTTCGTTGTTGGGTATTTTTCACTGGGATTTTTTTCTTTTCTTTTCTTTTCTTTTCTCCTGAAGTTTGTTAAATAAAAATAAAAACCGGGAGAAAAGTATTATTTCTTTATCAAAAGCCTTTTTTTTTTTAAGGTGGACAGCTGTAGCCCTCGGGAAAAAGTTAACGCCTTTCCGATCCCCCAAAATGCGCTAATATCTACCAAATAACATGAAAGAAAGCCGAAGACATGTACGCAACAAAAGCTAAAGAAAGCTACTTTGATAATTAAAAAAAAAGAGAGCATAATAATAATAATAACTGGATATACTAAAATGATCGGCCTCTCTATTCAAAATTTGAGTCTAATTAAGATTTTAATTTGCAAAAGTTATTTCAGGGCGCGGTTTAAAAGCAAAATGATGTTGTGTTTAACCGGACGGAGCTGTCAAAAGGAGTGAGCAGTGGTCTTATGTTATCGCAGATGTCGGTTCTTGAAGTTGACTCGATTTGAGAGAGAGAGAGAGAGGGGGAGGGGGGGGGGGGGTAGAGTAATTTTATTTGATCCAAAGAGAGAAAGAAAGAGGGGAAATCAAGTATATGCATGACACAGAAAAATAGGTTTGAAATATTTTGAGTAAACCCTTTCGACTAGCATGAGGTCAGTTTCATAGTTTCTTAGGAATCTAATTGGTAGAGATTTTGCAGTGATGTAGTTTTAATGAATATGTATAAGTCATGGGTAAAAGCTCATCCATATTATCACAATTACGCTTCTTAATTGTAAGAGTATAACCGGAAGGGAATGCATATTCATGAACAAAAGAATTGATTTCCTAAGATGTAAATATTTTTCACAAACAAGAACATTCCTTTTTATATATTTCCTAAGGGGATGCAGGGGAGAACTGGGTGTTAAATTCATGTATACCGTTCTTCCGAAACTGCAGGCTTTAATATCGATCTAATGAATTTGCATGATATACAAATACATATGTATATATAGTCTACGCCTGCATCATTTGAAATGATCAAAATCGTGAATGCAACGACAATACAAGTATATACTGTCGTAAAAATGTAATGTGAAGCTAATAAATATTTATGACTCAGGAGTATAATTTATTAAATAAGTCCTTCAATAACGGTTTTAAAGATTTAGGTCTAATGAACATGTTATTTATTCCAAAATTATCAAACTCGTTTAATATCGATAATTGCAGCGGACGAGGGTACACAAACTGTCGTAACAATTTTAATATAATTAATAACTATATGCATGAATGCTAGTAACATTTCATTGATCAAGTCAACGTCAGATTAATGCATATGTTATGCATTAGCATATACATGATATCCATGATTATATATATATATATATATATATATATAAATATATATATATATATATAAATATATATATATATACATATATATATATATATTTATATATACACCATCATAGCCTAAGTTTATTTTATAAGTATGAGCTTGGAACAAGCTATAGATAAATCTTCTTATGAACTATTGCGCTGCTTATTGGCAAGTCGTCCACTCGCGTGATTTGTTGACGAACTTTCGATACTTTTAAGTGTTATTACTTGTAAAAGAATGTTTCTTTTGTCCGTCCGTCTGTATTTCAAAGTAATAATTAAGGACCAGAGGTACTAAAAACATTAGTCATTTGAATTTTTCACTCATCAAACAAATTATCTCTTTTAAGCCACTATAACTAAAAACGTCGCATCATGCATTAGTTGGAGATGCGTTATTTCAAAGGAAGTAAAAATCGAAATGTCCAAAACTCTTGTCTTTTAACGCGTCATTTAGTTTTCAATTTGTAACCAGTTGCTCTGCTGTTGATAACCATCAGGTGGAGAAGAAAGAAATTGTTATAAAAAAAAAACTTTAAGAAAAGTAAATAAAAAATCTACTTATTCTGTTTCAACACTTAAAAAAATGAATCTACTTACAATTTTTCTCTTGTTCTGATTTTTCTGCAGTAATTTTCAAAAGATTAGTCGCACCAGTGACTCTTATCGGAGTTAAGTAATTTACTGCAAATACTTGAATGAAATGCAAGAGAAACAAATATACCAAAGTGGAGAGAAGAGTGAGAGCATTAATAAAATGATATGAAATACAACGGATACAATTATTAAGAATCAAATTTGTACTACAGTTAAAATCACACCAGTTTGCATCAATAAATTTCCTTTTAAGCTCTTTTTGTTTCTTCTCAAATTGGCACAAGAAAGTACACACGGTCGCTGCTTCATATTTTTTCATTTCGCTTATTTTTTTTTCTTTTTCTTTCCTTGCCTTTTTTCTTGCTTTTACATCAAATTATACAGGAAAGGTTACATTTTCCAAAGTGGCTACTTTTTTTGGGAATAAAGTGGGAGAGAAAGCGAGAGAGAGAGAGAGAGGGCAAATTATAAAACGGAATATTAGGTTTTGAAGTCAAGGTTGTGTATAATTTTTTTTTTTTTCAGTTAAGATGTAGTTACTATTTTGTTTTTTTTCTCACTTTGTTGACAATTATACATTTATTGTATAGGCGCGTAGAGCTACTTAGAAGAGTGAGTACTTGTTGAAAAGAAAACAGGAAAAGAAAAAGTGAAAAAAAAAAAAAAAAAAAAAAAAAAATATATATATATATATATATATATATATATATATATATATATATATATATATATATATATATATATATATATATATATATATATATGTTTTATATTGTCGGTATAGTCATTAAATCTGTGATTAAATTGTTGCTAACGTTTTAGCCATGCATTGGTGACCACCTTTCTTGCTTTTTCTAGCATTTTGTCGTGTTATTCTCAGCTCCATTAAGTGACTATTAACGTTTGAATAATAATATATCCAGATATATACAGCATTGACCATATGAAACAATAAACGTACTCTATAGGCTCCTTTAAAGCGGTATTCAAGATTTCATTCAACTTCAAACATCACGTCTCGATGTTTACACAATATTGACCCTATCGAACAATAATACATATACTTTAAGCTCGCTTTAAATCAACATCCATAGTTTCATTTAGTTTCAACATTCATTCTTCCACATCTCTGATATCAAAGAATAACACATTTAGCGGTCCATACATAAGAGGTAACAGACCAAAGAAAGCGTTTTACTATATATATTTTTAATTATTATTTTTGTAATTATGGTCGCACCGACGACGACTGCAAACCTCAGTTATTTCATGAAGGTTCTCACAAATAGGGCTTTTTTTATTTACTAATGCATAATGGATGACTTCTCTGTACATATTGGAATTCACTCGCAATCTCAAGAATACGCATGCTCTAATGCGAAAGTAAAACCCGTAGCAAAGATAAATTTGCGAGTAAACAAATTGCTGTCGACTAGACTAAGAGGAAGATGGAATTCGTCCACAATGTCAAGAATTGTGTACACATATTAAAGAGGGCTGCATGGGAGGGTGTTTTGCCGAAACGGTGGCAGAGATCGGAAGAGGGTCATAATGGGGGTTTGGGATGTTGTTAAGAGGGTGAGAAGAAACGTATAGGCGGCTATCAACACTTAAAGGCTCTCGCCACAGTTGTACACCGTGAATGTGAAATTCGCTCGTTGCCAGTGCCAAACTGTTTGAGAATCTCGACACTCGAATTGTCAACTCATATTTGCTATAGATGTGCATCATGTTGGGTATATGGATCGTTCGTGTATGGATTTCATAGTGTTGTTCTCTCTTATTTTTATGGCATTTTGTATTTTCACTAAGTTTTTATTTCTTGTAGGAAGTAGGAACATTTTTTCACCATGACGCACGATTGTGGCATTCGTCATTTATGACAATCTACCATCCTTTAATCATAAAAAAAAAAAAAATTAAAAAAAAGATTATAAGAATACACTTCACTTATCAAAAGTTGTAAAGTGTCATTATAAGCAAATGAATCGTAAAAAGACAACTAGCTTGATCCGAACATCAAGCACGATTTAACCATTAAAGCCTCCCCAAGTCGCTGGGCTAAGGTCAAAGGTTAACCGTTAAACTCTATCGATACGTTATTTATTGGTAATATTACCACAGTATAAATCACTAAATCTCCAACGTCAAAAAAAAGAAAAAGAAAAAAATGCAACGATGATTGCTGAAAAAAATGGTCCCAAAAAGAAGAAGAAAAAATTATGCTTATAAAATTGATTTATGACGTGTTGACACCATCCGTACCACACACACACGAGCCCAGTTCCGCGACACTCAAAGCAGGTCGTTTCCTGGTGACTCTGTGTTGATTGAAGAGAAGAAAAAGTCACATTTATGAGAAATTACCCGGAATGCCATTTATCTGTGAAATATTGGTCTCGAAGAAGTTTTAATAGCTTCATAAAGAATTTAATTACAGATTAGTCTTCCATCAAATTTCCATGTATCTATTCCGATCGTGACCTCGCCTGCATTGCGAGAGAAAGTAACAACCACCTGTGTGCGATTGGCTAAGCCGAGAAAAGACCAACAAAAAAGAAAAAAAATAAATTAAAAAAATGTATGACAAGGCAAAAAAATGATGATAGGACGCGGCCGTTGACACTGAATTATACCAAGCGGCACGTATTATCCTCATTATTAAACGGGGGACAAAAAAATATAGATGATAAAAATATTAAAAGTAAAATGAACAGTGAGAGAGAGAGAGGGAGGGAGGTAGAGAGATATTAAAGAATGTCAAATATAAATGATAGCACGTGTCGAAGGAAAAAAAAGTTATGTTTAAGTTGCCGAGTTAAGGATAGAGTGCCTTCATGTTTCATTAATGAACCAATCAATATTCAAGTTGCTAAAGGTGCGTGAGTTGTTAATTAAGTTACGAAACCATATTTCACCTACTTACAGGTTCTAGAAATAATGCCTCAACTTTGAAAAAGAGCAATGACAAGTTTTATTTGTTGGTGTGTAAGGCTAAAACGGCCCGAATCAATGACATCAGGGTTTGCAAGCCATGTCTACCGGCAACTTAACTATTTAAGCCATGTCCATACCAACTTAGCTATCAAGCTCGTAGAGTTGGTGCAGGCGGTATGTAGCGATTTATCCTCCCGGCATGCCAGGCCACATCAGACGGTTACAGTACCTTGAATACCGTGTAACCATGAATCACACACTGGCACCTTTCTTTGTAAACGTCCAGTCATTTTACCATAGGTCCTTTGAATACACATTTCTCGACCAAAGAGCTAAAAGTATTATTTATAACCATTAATGATAACATCACCTACCTCACCCCCCCCCCCACCCTTTCCCCTTCAAATGTTACGCCCCCGAAGTTTGCAAAGTTGGCAGAGTTTGTAAACCTGCTTTGAATTTAGTTTTGCATGTAAATGCTACATGTTTGTTTTGTCTTGAAAGAGTAACCACCTCTCTCGACTTTGTAAATATATTTGTTGTGAGAGAACGTTCTATTTCATTGAAAGTTAGAAGTAAGGAAAGGGACGGCGTTGTGTATTGGGGAGTTAGTCGGCTAGTGAGCTCCGACAATTTAATCAGTAAACAACACAATAAATTGATAAAAAAAATCATCCTTCGATATCTCAATTTATACATATGTTATATACATACATATGTTATTCATATATATATATATATATATATATATATATATATATATATATATATATATATATAAAGATATATATATATAAATATATATATATTAATATATATATATATATTTATATACATATATATACCGATATCATATATGAATAATATATGTATGTATATAAGTTTATGATGAATGAAAATTATTCATCATAAATGTTTTCCAACATAAATCATTCGAAAGTTGATGACCGCCGCGTACGGAAGCTCCAAGTTAAAACTTGATTATTTGTTATGTAAAAGATGGGTTTATATACAGCCATATGATATTATGCTTTGCTCAGTTATTCATCCAAACATGTATCTGCCTGTATGATTTATGATTTTGGAAAGTTTGAACCGCGAGGTTTTCATATCTTATTACCACCATATATTTTACGGAAAATTTCTTTTTCTAAAATTCTGCACCTTAAATGATGACGGTTTAGTGAGTAAAATTACCAGTAAGACAACGATTTGAGCGTTTTGCATTCCTTTATAACTGTTAGAAAGTGTAGTTTAAAATTTGGAAGAGTCCAAACAATTACATAAATATATAAAGTCGCCTTTTGAATACATTGTTTGTATTTGGAGGAAATCTGCAAATTTCACTGAAAATAAGAGTTTCGATCGAACCAAGATTAAAATATTTTCTAGTCATCCAGATAAAGTACAGGGTGTTTATTTATACAAAAATATTATTAATGTTTTTTTTAATGTTAAACAAGCTACTGCTATGTTATTAATTTTAACGTTCTTTTGTTTCATTAATTTGTTTGTGTATTGTTCACTACAAAATTCATATAAAATATAGTTGATTAATAAAAACGTAACTACACAATAGTTGTAAAAGGAAGTGTCCTATGAAGCCTCGTGCATGGTTTTACAAAGTATAGAACACTTCCAAAACGTGTATAAGAAAAATAAGAAAACTTAGGCGCATTACAAAAGTAGAAATCTCGCATGCATACAGAAAGGAAGAAAACTAGAGAGAGAGGGGCGGAGAGAGAGGGGTGGGTGGAGAGAGAGGGGTGGGTGGGTGGGGAGAGAGGAGGAGAGAGAGAAAATTTGTGATACCTCTGAATACTCGCATAACACATCATAAAATGATTGAATTAGTATAAAATGAAATAAATAGATAAAAATGATAATATAAAAATATAATAATAATGACAATAAAGAGAAGAAGAAAATAACTTATAGATTACGTGATGTCCAATTTTATCATGTGTAAGTATTTCACGACTTGGTCATATAGTCATAACTGCATGAACACGAAATACAGAATTAAAAATTTTTATATGTTAATACAATATAAAACCTTGACAAAAATCCTATACTTTAACCTCAATCAATACTGGCTCCAAATAAAAAAAAATAGCAAATTTATCTAAACTATAAACTGTACACAAAAATCCCAAATTTATTTCATTTTATTTTTGTTTAAATTTATTAGAAACTCTTATACAATGAAAATATATTATCCCTTTAAGAGACGCCAGAGGCCATTTTTGTTGTTGTGAGAATGATAATTATGTTATAAAGTCGTAATATTTTATATTTCTGCCATCATTATAATTTACCTTATAGATATTATATCTTAATGATATCTTTATAAAGTATGTCATTTCCTGCCTGCACTGAGCCTGGATGCCGCATTGGTCACATATTCACGATATCATCAGATGATAATGTTAAATAAATCATATTGACTGTGATTAAGTGCCAAGGAAAAGTAGCTTACGATCACGTTTTATCCAGTATGTTTTCTGTAGTTACTATGTTGATAAAAATATATGGCGGTCACCAGGAATGTATCTTCGAGGTTCAACTTTTTATTTTTATTTTTAGTCTTTGTCTTTTTAAGAATAAGCGATCTTTCCCTTCCGTTAAATCAAAATTGCCCCGTGGGCCGTTCCGCTACTATTCTGTTATCAAAGCTGGCTCCAAATTAATTGACGTAACTAACCAACGTTTAACGACATAGGTTTCCTTTAAAGTACATATATTTTAAGCATTATTAAGAGGGCTTTGTAATAGTTTGATTTATTTATTTATTTATATATATATATATATATATATATATATATATATATATATATATATATATATATATATATATATATATATATATATATATATATATATATATATATAAATGCAATGGAGGTAAACGACAAAGGCAAATGAATATATATAAATGAAAATCGATTTTCATTTATATATATATATATATATATATATAATTGAAAACATAATTAGAAGGAAAGGTAGAATATTTAATATATTTTAATAAATTACTTTTTGTTTTCGTAAGCTGTTTTTGCATTATAAGCTTTCTAAGTAAGAAAGACTATCTGATAGCACTTATTATGTTATTACAACTAGATGACATTTGGCGTGCCTTGGATGTTCGACAATAGCAACAACATAAATTTATAAATTTCATCTTGTTCAATATTTTGTAATCTGTTTGATACTTGCTAGTATATATCGTATGTATGTATGTACCGAACAGGGATAAATCTTTTCATGGAATAAACTATTAATTTCACACACTGCTAAACATAGAATTTATTACGGTTGTCAGTTGGGATCTGTAACATTTACAATGAAGCTTGTTCTTAATTTCATTTCTCTGAATTTAAATGACCGTTTTATTCATGAGGTTTCCCGAACTCAAAATTGTCAGACGTTGGAATAGAACCTTGAAGTGACAAACTCCTGCCCACATTTTGAATGAGTCATGTGTAAGTTACTACTTTATACAAAAAATTGTTTCATCTCTTTCAGTTAGTTGGGGGAAATACTAGTAAAAGGTAGCTCTTTGAAAAGCTTTCTTTTTTTCATTATTTTTATCTTCACCACATGACCGTTTCATTCTAAACGCCAAACACATAGGTCAGTATCGATGGGTATAGACCTTTCAACACGTTTTCAACATTTGTTAAAAAGTGGTCCGTGGCTATTTTATTCTGGGTATATTAGAGGTAAGCCACAACTTTAACTAATAAACTGTTTAATCGCTCAGATATGTAACAAATATGAGATTATTTGGTTCTGTTTTGCTTTTTTGGTCTTTATTGTACATTTTATTGTTCATAAATTGGATCCCACATAACCAAATGGCTGTCAATTAAGCTCTCGCGGTTCGTTAAAATTGAGGCTTATATTAACATGATGTATATTAAACAGTAATCCTTTGTTTAAGCAGCTTGGTTTTAATAACAAGTATCGAGATTCATTAATTTTAATGGATAAGTATATCTGGTCGCCATTCTATATCAGTATATCGCCATCTGCAGATGGAATTCTTCAAAAGACGAGTGAATGGTAAATTACGAAACAAACAAAACAAAAAAAACCTAAATAAATCACCACGTGACCTTTCTTGACGATGTTGTGTAATTACCATTTACCATTTCTGAATTTATTGGCTGTTGCGACCATATGACGTAAAGCATTATATCAAACTATCCGTTTAAAGTTTACACCGAGCTGTACTTCACTAACTATAATAAATATAAAATGCATGAACTAGTCTGACGGGGGTTGTATTCATTGACACCTATCAATACTCTTTAAACTAAATGCTTTTTTTCGGTTTCAATCAGCTTCTTTTTTTTTTTTGGTGGGGGGGGGGGGGGGTTAGGGGGTTATAACCTCTCTGTCTTATCGGAATGGTTAATCTGGCTAAAGGGGGGTTTGTTTATCCTAAATACATCGCTTATTTCTCTGACAGCTCCTCACTGAGACACAAGTCCACACTCATCCTTGGTCACGTTTTGCGATTAAATAGAGCACGCAAAGACTCGAAGAATTTCCTTTTGTCCTGTCGGGAGCCTCTCAGAGCCTCTGTTATTTGGTAGGCCCATATAGCTGATAACAATTACTTTATAATTACACATCATGTTTGACCCTGGTTCAGGTTAGTATAGTCGGTAAAGACAGGCGGTGTATATGTATCTGTATCTGCCTATATGTATATATATATATATATACACATATATGAATATATATATATATATATATACATATATATATTTATATATATATATATATATATATATATATATATTCATATATGTGTATATATATATATATATATAGGCATATATATATATATATATATATATATATATATATATATATATATAAGTATAAAAGATGGGCTCTTTGACGGAAAGAGAGGGGAAAGATTTACGGCGTTAAATACAAATAATGTACCATTTACACGTATCCCAATGGACCTCATTAAGGGATTATTAACCGTAATAAATTTATGATGCAAGTACTTTAAGATACCGATTGTCAAATTGAAGAAGAGAGGAGAGGAAAGGAGAGGAAAGGAGAGGAGAGACAATGAAAATATATATTTTGTACTTTTATTTTTTTGTGGTACAGAATTAATTGTAAAGTGATAGTTTGTGTATTTGTCCGTTTGGAAAAAACTAAAACTATAAAACTAAAATAAAATAAAATAAATTATTTAATATAAAGGCAAAAAAACAAAGACGCTAAGCGTAAGAGTTGAAATCATTTTGTATATTTAAAGAATCATTCATTTCCAAATTTCCAAATTACCGTGTTTGATAGCTTGCTGTAGTTTACATTAGTTGTACTAAATTATGTCACCACTAGTGTCTTCAAGTTGATCTAAAAGGTTGCAAATCATGACAAAATGACGTAACAATGACGTCATATATCATCATGCCTCGACTAGCAATTCTTACTTTACGCCCCTTTCTCCAGAAATGTTGTGAAACGTTTTAAAATTAGAGTTAAAACCATAAATTTGATAATGAACGAGAGATGTTTATCAAACAAAAACTAAGTTGGGGTTGGAGTTAAAGGTCATCCTCCAAGTTGGCTCCAAATTTAAGCATGCTAAGAATTGTTCTTGTACTTTTTCAAGAAGTAACATTCTTTTCCCTGTTGCTTCTGTCTCTACGAATTACTCCCATTCATTGGGGGGGGGGGGGGGTTAAGCTCCGAGAGGCACTCAAACACATACTAGGACAACAGAATTATGCAGTTTAGCATATTCTCTATTACTCATCGGTGACAGGTATATTGTAAAATATAGTGACAAATTAAAGAAATAAAATCGGTTACAGACAATACATTATGTTACTATATTGTTAATTTATATTGATCTAAAATAAAAATAAAACAAAACAAGTGGGGGTCTATTGTCTGGTTTTTCTCATTTCTGACAATACCAATTTGGATCTTACAAGAATAAAACGTAAACCTGTGAAATTGGTAACCAAATATCTGCATCAAATTGGATCTGTTAGTGGAATGTTCGTTTTTTACCTAGTCTTTAATGCTTATTAATTTATTTCCCTTCCTTTTCTTGTAATTATTCAATAACGAAGCCTTTCTGAACCTCAATGATTTAAATATTGATAAACTAAATTAAAAAAAAATCGATAGAAACAAAAATACGTTAAAAAAGTTTTAAGTAACACGAGGGATGACTCACCGACAGTTGCACAAATGATGGCGCTATTTATCATTTCGACTGGCGCTGTTTATCATTTCGACTGTGGAACGTACTATCACTGCTATACAACTTTCGCTTATTGAAATGAGCACCGACGGGTTACCTGGTGAGCTGTCAGAGGCAGGTAAGAGAGAAATGGTCCGTATCTCACTGATAATCATTATTGTTATGACGTACGTTCTCCGTTTAAAGCAACTCACTATTTAAAGTTTAGTAGTTGTTTCGAGTCCCACATAGGGAGATTGCTGTTGCGATTGGACGGACAACCATCGATACGAGGTCACCAGAACACCTGTCAGAAGTAGATCAGACTATGAAATGGTTCTTACCTGTGAAAATGGAGACGCTACCGTAACCATGGCGACTGGGTCGACGACCATGCTTGGATCGTGTTTAATAGGGATAGATATATAGGCTTCATAGGCTATAAAAAATAAACCGTTCGTTATAAGTGCATCTCTTGACTCAATTAAAGTCGGTGTAGGATCGCTGGTTTACGCTGATTAGAAATACTAAAAGAATGAAAAGTCTCCGAAAAACAATTGCGTGTTACTTGCATGATACATTTATGCGCAAATATCGTATATAGTTCCTTCAAGAGCATATTTCGGTTGTCTACAGTTACGGTATTTCGCAGATATTCTGTCGAGTAAGCTCCATTGTTCATAATTCAGATTTTTTTAGGAAACGTGAATATATATATATATATATATATATATATATATATATATATATATAAATATATATATATATATATATATGTGTGTGTGTGTCAATGAAAACCAACAAAACCATATATTTGTATATATATATATATATATATATATATATATATGTACATATATATTTTTATTTATATATATACATATACAAACAGAAGTGGCTACCTGGAGCAGAAACTATATACAACAGTTGACTATGTAACAGTTGACTATATGTATAAACGCATTTCCCAGTACCATCTTACACTCAAGCCTATACAGATTAACAGGTTAACATGTATGTGTTGGTGTAAATGAAAGTCGCGTATTACATACCAGCAATGATTAATTACATATACCGGTACCTGTAAAAGCGCCCTCGTTTATTAACACTTTTCGCGCCCAAAAAAAAAATATTGCAAACATCAATCAAAGTGATACTAAGATGATTGTCAGGCCCGTTGGTTTACCAAAGTCTTCATTTAAAGTGTACCTGACGCCTAAATGAAATCCTAATGAGAAAAGTAACCACCACGCAAGTATGCGGTCACCACACGCGGTCACTGAGAGCCTGTGTACCGTAGTACCGCGGTGCGCAGCTTACCTCTGTCTTCTTTGCGTTCCATAAAACTTTTTTGATTGTTCAATGAAACTCTCAGTTGGAGTTGGAACATGGGTGTTTTTTTTTTAAAAAAGGTCAATATATCAATTTTTTTTACTGATTTACTACTTTCCCCCTCTCTCTGAAAAATGGAATTTCATGCTGATTTTAGCAGGCTTAGAAATAGTCCTGGTGAGATTAATGTCATCATACTAAAAATCCAACTTCGACATTATTTTGAAATAACTTTAAAGCCCGAAAGGAAAACTGATAAATCCCTTCGTAAGCTGCTGGTCAGGTGGATTCTTTGACAAACGAAAATTACTTGTAACGAGTCATAACCGGTCTTTGAAGTTTTCAAGCAAAGGTGGACGTTTTGTAAAATAGAGGGCGATATACAACAAACGAAAGGGAGGTGATCAATATATATATATATATATATATATATATATATATAAATTGTTCGATATAGGTGACAAACGCCTACAGTGGAATTACGATCTTCCTTACCGGTTTCGAACCTCTGGACATACAATCAGCGTCCATAGC
Source organism: Apostichopus japonicus (assembly GCF_037975245.1). Lineage (NCBI taxonomy): Eukaryota > Metazoa > Echinodermata > Holothuroidea > Aspidochirotida > Stichopodidae > Apostichopus > Apostichopus japonicus. Next base: position 800,291 of record NC_092562.1, read on the forward strand.
CTAGTGGTTAGGGTGTCCGCGTACAGAGCGGGAGGCCCGTGGTTCGAATCCCGGTGGAGGCTGAAAGTTTTTTCACTGTTCTTGATTTTCCAACTCATTACGATTTTCATTTATATATATATATATATATATATATATATATATTTATATATATATATATATATATATATATATATATATATATATGAAACGAGCTGTGTGGAAGGTTTCAAATACCCCTGGGTGGCCTTGCGCGAAATAAGTTGACACGAGGGGAGAAGACCGCCCATAGAAAAAAAAATTAAAAAACCAAGATGATATAGCTAACGGAATTGGAGGTAGATATGTTTGTGCTAATCGTCGTGAATAATTAGGCGTATTACCGCGGAGAAGAATAAATAATGTCAGTTGAAATATATACCTGTCTTTCAAATTCGTTATTAAAGATACTTTGTTATTGAAAGTGATGTCTATAGGCTGAAATATTTGTGAGTCGATCCTGTCAAAGTGTCAGTTAACCACCCCCCTCCCTCCAACCCGTCCATCAGTGCAGTCATTTTTTCAATATCCTGGGAAACGTGTTTACCGTTCAATTTTGTATTGCAATTGTATATATACATAGACAGTAGGTTATTCAGGCAAAATGATTCCTGTTAAACGTCGAAGTTTTGTTTATTTTTACTAAGCGTGTCATGATATGCAGTTGCTGTGTGCAACCATTCCATACGTTAAGGATGTGTATACCTTGTACGAACCTTTCTTGTGTAACAAAGCGTATGATAGCAGGTCACCCAAAATTATACTAGACATAATTATATCATACACATCATCATGCTTACACATACACGAACACTTGGTGTTATGTCAAGTGGTTCGTAGTCAGTAGAGGTAGGCCTATATGCGTGTAATTCCACTCGAGGCCTTGCTATTTAACCGATCGAACAAAGCTGGTCCCGTTTTGAACCGTATTTTGCGTAAATTAATCATTAGTATATAATCGTTTAATCTCAATTTTAGAATGACTTTTAGTGAATATAACATATGTGTATTAAATCTTGCACTGAATGTAGACCTTTTTAACACGTAACTTTAAAAAGTCCATGAGTTTTTCTTAAAGCAAATTTAGAACGTAAATCAGAAGCCCATATAATTTATATAAATTAATAACTATATGTATGTGTACATATACATATATACATATATATATATATATATATATATATATATATAATAATAATAATACTTATACCGTATAGTGTAATTCATCCAACTCTTTAACATTTGCTTTTAGATTCCTGATAAATGTAAATGAAAAGATTAACAAAATAGTTTCGTATAAGAACAAGCTACAGATCACTTTCCCTTCTGTTTTGTTGTTTGTGCATTTTTGGTTTATTTTCCACCTCTATTTTGACATTTTGTTCCTGTCAATTAAACAGCTCTCGAGATCGATGAGAATCATGATAAGTAAAAAAGATCTCCTGTGGGGGAAAGTGTTTAAGTAATCGTTTACACGACAAAATAACCGCATACAGTAGACTAAATAAGCTACATCGACCGAGTTCTTCTGATAAAATAGGATCGTCAGGAAGGTGTTACCCGGCAGGCGAGAATTTTGACAAATTTGTGATAATTTCATTCCCATCCTTGGGCAAACTTTTGTAATTTAACCTATTGTTAGTTTGGGGAAGCAGGATGATACCTATTAAAGAATATGACATGATTTTAACCGGTAATATATGCCCTGGGGTGAGTGACCTCCCGCGGGGCCAAAGGTCAATGCAAAGGTCAAAATTTCAATTTGACGCAAAGTTGTTCTTGTATCTCCCTGCACAGTTGGAGAGCAGGTAACGCGGTAGAGAGAAAGCAAGGTTAAACAAACAGAAGGCGATTGGAAGAGACGGAGAAGAGAGGAGCTTGGAATCCTGGGTATAGCTAGAGATCAGAAGAAGAGGCAAAAATGCATAGATGAGACCGCCGGTTATATAGCGTCGATATTTTAAACTGTGTAGCCTATTGCGTTAACATTGATATACATATATATATATATATATATATATATATATATATATATATATATATATATATATATATAAAACTTGAAAATTACGAGAATTATTTTAACGAAATCCTACTTCCTTTACGAATTAGAAAATAAACCTTTTTAAAGTTGACTGAAGATGCTATTACGTGTTGTCAATCACGAATCGGACGAGACAGAATATAGAAGATTTGAGAACAGGTAGCGACATGTTCGAAACATATACTGTGGATTATATTAAAGGTCTAATGCGTTAGGACTACAGCCTAATTCTATTCCATTACTTATTGTCTTTATATTCCTTGTATTTGCCATGATTAATTCGTTTCACGAACGTCTAATACCCAAACTAATGTTACTTGTTAGTAATACACTAATAGTACGCACGGGCTGCAAGTAATAAACCTATGATTTGCTCGCGTTTTAGGCTACCTAGCTCGTTCGTGCTGACGAAAGCTTCAATACGCGTAATGAATATTTGTATACGTCTATTAATTGCTTATTTTCTTCTGTTTAGAGGTTTTGATTGGCAGATATCATTACGTGTAAAGGAAATTGCTAATTCGCATGACTCAGTTACATTTAGTAGTATAACAGGCGTAGTACATATAAAAGTTCGTATAAAATGAGCGAAATAGGAGTTTGTTTTTGTCTGACGTCACGTGATAGAGATGATTTGATTGGTTGATTTTAAATATGAATAAGAAAGGTGTGGTGTGCATGCATCATTGTTTGGGACAACGAAATTTTGTAAATTTTTACGAAAAGATTAATTAATTTTTAATTAGTGTTCGTCAAGTAAACTTCTATCACAGTAATCTCTCTTTCATCAATCGCATTTTGTTGATATGCAAATGAATGCAGGTGACAATGGAATGCTATCATGCCAGATCAACGCAATATGGACCTTTAAATACAGGGGGGGGGGGGGCGTCATAAACGATGAAACAAGACTACTTACACGTGACTATTTAGTCCCGCACAGACGGTTGTGTACAGAACTAAGTAAAGTCAATAGAAACTCAAATATTTCAAAAACGGCTGAATGCCATAAAGGTAATTTAAATAAACAAATACATGACATTTACACCTTTCTTCCCAAACTTGGAGTTTCAATTAAGGGACCCTGCAGTTGAGCTAAAAAATCTTTATTTTGATAACAAGGAATCAGTTGGACACCCATATGGCTTTCTTACCAAAAACCAAATGCAAAAGTAAAAGTAAAAAAAAAAACCTATTTAGCAACCCTTTTTTTAAAAAAAAAAGGTAAAATTAGAACTTTTTTTTCAGCAATGGTTGTTGGATTTTAAGGAATAGAAATGAAATTGAAGGCGATGAGATAGTGTTTATTGTACCTCTAGCGTGGTAAGAGAGAGCGAAGCTAGCAGCGGGACACTGTTATTGTTGGAGGCTGTACTCGCGAGGATGACACGTAGAAACAGGACCAGATGAATGACAGGTATGATCTAGGTCCAAAACAGACGTTCGGTTCAACCAATTTACATCATTTGTCAAGACTAATTGTAAGTTGAGCAGCTGGAAATAGAATGAGCGAAAGTACAGCGAATAAAGTTCACCATCGACGCTGCGGTTCTGTTATAGTTTTGAACAATGAAAGATGAAACCATACCCAAAGATATTAAAAAGGAGAGTATCAATCTTTCTTAGGATAATTCACCCATTTTGGGCCCCAATTCACTCTCGTTACGAAGCGTATGCGCATATAGCGCATGATGTTGGCGCTTCGATGTCCACACGGATCATTAGATAAATTTACAGATATACAATACCGTAGTGTGTATAGATAATATTATAATGTGTACCGCACGCAGCTCATCGTGGTCGGTAAATGGTGGCGGGTAAATAATGTCTGATAACGAAAATGATCATGAAAATATATAAATAATTTACATATATATATATTATTATTATATATATATATATATATATATATATATATATATATAAATACCGGTATATATATATATCTATATATATATAAATACCGGTATATATATATATATATATATATATATATATATATATATATATAAAATTAATAATAATAACTAAATATTCAGGTGATTGGTCGTTATTCCTTTCGGAAAAAGCTATCGCGACTGACACTAAAAGCCATCACCGTTTGGTCGATTTATCAAAAAATTAATTGTGTACCTCAAAGTTATCCTTCAAGCCGACCGAAAACGTCACTGCCACGTTGCCATGTTTGTGTTATATTTTTGTTTCTACATAGTCTTTCTAGCAAAACTTCTCAGAAATATTTAATTAATGTTTCCGATGAATCTTATGCTAATAAGTCATTAGAGTTTCTTGTGACTGTTACCTGATGTTTACTATACTCGTATATGCTGGTTGTCTTAGCGCGCAAATCAAAACGTGGAAAGAGATGGCGCTGTTTTAATTCTCAATCTTAAAAATTGATGAACTATCTTGCTGGCTTTTGTAAGCATTGTATAGGAGAATAGGTCCCTATCGGGCCAATGTTATTATTCAATGGACATGGTCCGTACACATGCCGGTCGCATGGACCTTCTGGCCATGGGCAAGGATTCACCCACTTCACCTTGAGGCTTCTGGTCGACCATCTACCGGCTGACCCCCATAGCATCCCCCGGGTTCTTTTGTAAAATCAAGGGTGGGTGACATGGCACGGGATCTTACCCCCCCCCTCCAAATCAATGGGAGGGGCACTCCTATGGTAAAGTCAAATTATCTTTGATATTATTTCTTTTTTGGGTGGAAATATATAAGACGGCGAACAAATACCACACTAAAGTTGGAGTAATGTTTATAACCATCCTATAATACCCAACAATTGAAGGGACACACTTTTTTTATTTTTGCAGTTCTCATCTTCATTGGTGATGTTTGAATCTTGAGAAAGATTATAAAAAAAAAAAAAAAAAATACTAATGGTATAAAAATCAGGAGGATTGAAGTGAGGTAGTTTAAGTTTTATTTTAGAAATTCATTGATTTTACCAACCTTTCACCACATATATAGCTCAAACTCTAAACGGTCATGGTGGTTAAATTTACAAGTACCCATGATAGTACAAGCAATCAATTAGTATATATGGGGTAGGGATGGGATGGGGGGGGCGGTAGAACATGTCTTTTGAAAACTTCTATCTATGCGTAAACCATTGCAGCAATTACTTGTGGTATATACCAGACGAGTGGCGTTCACATCATTAAGAAGGTGGGGGAGGGGAGGACCAACTTCTAAATTTCCTCTTTAGTGAAGTAGGTAGGGGAATGAACGTAGGGCCTTCCTGAGCCAAGAATAGAGGTCTAATTCTTCTACGACTGAAGGTAAACACCCCCAGACTGAACGTTTAAACGTCCGACCGAAGATGGAGATTGGGACATGGCTGCTGTCCCGGAGCCGCTCTGCATACACCACTGGCAACGACACCATACAAGAGCATCACCGCACGGAGTTTATGGCGTAACTACAAATGATCCAAGTTGTTTGTTGAAAGAGCGCCCTCGCTATTGGTGTTGTTCAATTAGTATCATGTCAACAGTTGTGTCTGGATAAATTAAAATAACACTTTTGGGGTCTGTTTTTTCGTAAATAGTTTCCGGGCACATCGTGTTTTATGATTGCAAGTATACCGGGCGATATTTCTTCAAACTATTCGATCTGCAATTTGGACTCGACAATTACGTTTTGACTCAACAATTCAAAAAGAGAAATATATTAACGTAATGTAGAAAGTAAAATAACGACTGAAAACTGCATTTAATTATAAACGACTGGGTTAAAGGCAACTAGCTAATTTGACTAATAATTTTAAAAGCTTGCCAACTATTTATACCCAATTCACATTGTGCAATGAACTATGTAAAAGTCTTGCCTCTGTAAACTGAGGCAAGGACTTCATTGTAGACCACGAGAGGATACGGATATATATTTTGTTAAAGTAACGCATGGACTGTGTCGTCTTTATTATATTATTTCGTTTACTTTATAGTTTTTCCAAGAGTGACTGCCAGTGACAGGTCCCTGATATTAACTTTAATTTAACTCCGGCCAGCGTCTACAAGCTATAGAAGTGGTGAAAGGTTGGTAAAATCAATGAATTTCTAAAATAAAACTTAAACTATACCTTACTTCAATCCTCCTGATTTTAATACCATTAGTATTTTTTTTAAATCTTTCTCAAGATTCAAAAATCACCAATAAAGATGAGAACTGCAAAAATTAAAACAGTCTGTCCCTTCAATGGTTGGGTGTTATAGATCATTCATACAATCTATATATTATCCAAATTGCTTCTTGAAAGAGCGCCCTCGTTATAACATGTTAAAAAAAAACTGTGTTGTTCAATTTGTACTATGTCAATAGGTGAGTCTCGGTAAATCAAAATAACATATTTGGGGCAGTATTTTTCGTATGGATTTTGCGGGCACATCACGTTTCATGGTTGCATGTATGCTGGGCGATATTTCTTTTCAAACTATTCGATTTGTTATTTTGACTCCACAATTACGTTTTGACTGAACAACTCAAAAAAAGAGAAATATAGGAACAATAGGCAACAGGCGAACAACAGACCCTTTTCATACGATCTTTATGTACAATACATTATATTTGTCTTCAATTGCTTTAAATTTTTGGAACAAAATGGAAAAATAATGTAAGAAGGATTAAACAAATTTGTCTTCAAGCATTGCCGTACATGCCAAGGGACGAGTGATTATACTGGTGTGAATGCTTGTATATCGTTTGAATGTATATTAATGGCTTTCTATAACTTTCAACATTGGTCATTCTGTGTACAATGTCAGATTCAAAAGCACCAGGGGTTCACCCTGTAATACGCTCTCATTGACATTTGTATATATATATATATATATATATATATATATATATATATATATATATATATATATATATGTATATGTATATTTATAGATAGATATATATATATATATATATCTATTTATATATATATATATATATATATATATATGTATATTAATATTTATAGATATATATATATATATTTATAGATATATATATATATATATATATATATATATATATATATATATATATATAAATATATATATATTTATAGATATATATATATATATATTTTTTTTCTTACACCTTACCATAGTGTTTCATTAATCCCCACCCCCGCGCCACTCCCAGCGTGCTGTACTTTCCTGTGTTCCTTGTTTATTTCTCCTTAGTTTGTTTGTATTAATCTCTCTCCTCCTGTCTTCCTTTTTGCGGTATCCCATTCTTGTTGCCTTAAATGCGGAGAAATTCCAAAGGTTGGTGAAGTTATATATATACAGGCATATGACCACCGGTTGTAGGGGATGTTAGCACGATGACTGATATGTAACCATTTTCACACCTTTTTAAATCCGTTAATCTCATTGTGTCAAACACAGGTTGTATTTGAATCTTGTGAACCTGTTTATTGATAACGTCACAGTCACAGCTCGGAATCGTCCGTATTAACTTCAAAGTGATGGCACTATTTAAGTCATCCACACTTTACGGAACTACACTCATCGTGATTATATAGAAGTATGCCCACCCAACTTGTCGTGATCTGTAACATGAGTAATATGGTTGTGGTCATGGTTGGGGGGGGGGGGGGAGGGGTGTAGTGTAAGGCCATATATAACGGGCGCTACAGTCATAGGGAGGGGGGAATACACCGTTGGGGGACTGCGATACAGCCATAGAAAAAGTAATTAAGTCAGAAAAATGTCAATATAGAGTAAATGAATATAGAGGGCGGTATACTTTCTTCTTATCTTGATATACTTGATATGATATATATATATATATATATATTTGTTGTTGAGTGGCAAGTAATCTTCAGATGGATGCAACTCTTATCAAAGTTCCATTTCAAATCGACAGAGTAGCAGTCGTTTTACTTTGCTTTTGTAAAAAACACAAAACAGTCATTTACTTTAGGACAACAAAAGGTACTTTACTTTGGGACAACAAAACTTCTGAATAATGTTGACATTTGTCTTGCATCGATCCATCATTATACCTTGTCTCAGTTTTTTTGTTGTAAAAAAAAAAAACCCTTCAAATATGTAACACCAAATAACTGCAAACAATGAGACGGGTTTTTGATATCATCTACATAAGTGCTACTTAAAGGTCAGTTTTAACAATGTCGTCGCCGTATCACAAATGGTAACAGCTGACATCGATGGCTACCAGCCTTGGTTGGGTAAATGCCTATACCAATAATTATTATTTAAGAAATATGCTAATATTGGCTCTTGTAGGTAATATTCCTGTTATAAAGCCGTTGAATATCTTGATCTGTGCTTTTCAGAAATTGTTTAATATCTTTGACAGTAGACTGTTGGGGACGTTATCTTTACGCTTGACAATAATTAAAACAATTTCTCACTTTAATGTAATAGTTTTTTTTTTTTTTTTTTTCATTTGATCTCCAATATCACCTCCCATAAAATTGGCAAATGACCAAATTCAGAAACCTCCTTAAATTTTTACCTTTCCAAGTGAAGTTCAATGAGCGAACAATTATTATAAAATTAATGGTTATAATAATAATACTACAAAAAACATTTTCATATTTAACATTTGTGGTCCGGTCACACTTTTTTAATGAAAGGAACATATTAAAAACCACAGTTTTTGTACGCGGATGGGGAGAGGGGGGGGGGGGTGGTGGTGTGGGGTATATCAGACAAAATGTCATCAAGAACGAGAGGCTAAAGGAGAGGGGTAACCCTTGCATTTTGAGAAATTTTAGTAAAATGGAGGTTGTTTAGATACAAACTGGTGCAATATTTTGCAACTTTTGAAACAAATCTGAAGAATTGTGGACTGTTTAGGTTCTACCCCACATACATATTTTATACGTGTTGAGTACTGTTCACCAGGACGTTCTGCAATATTCTGTCCCCTTGCTTTTTTTACGGAGAGGGGGGGGGGGGGCTGCTTAATCCCACTTGCTGTGATAACATAAAGGCTAACTAGTATAGTGCATATTGGAATAAAACAACTTCTACAGCCCTGGCAAATGTTGAAGAAGCCATCTGAGCTATCCAGCCCTACAGTTGCCCTTATAGCATATACTCATTTATTTGCTGTTCTATAGGTTTTTTACAATGTATCCCTATAGTTGACCTTATAGCCTATATACTCATATCTTTGCTATACTATGTTTTGCACCATGCAGCCTATAGTTGACCTTATATCCTATGTACACATTCCTTGCTATACTAGATTTTCTACCATGCAGCCCTAAGTTGCCCTTATATCCTATATACTCATTTCTTGCTGTACTATAGGTTTTCTACCATGTATCTCTATAGTTGCCCTTGTATGATACACTCATTTCGTTGCTATAGTAGGTTATCTACCATGTAGCTCTATAGTTTCTTTGCTATACTAGGTTTACTACCATGTATCCCTATAGTTGCCCTTATGGCCTATACTCATTTATTTGCTGTACTATAGGTTTTCTACCATGCCTCTATAGTTTCTTTGCTGTACTATAGGTTTACTACCATGTATCCCAATAGTTGCCCTTATGGCCTATACTCATTTATTTGCTGTACTATAGGTTTTCTACCATGCCTCTATAGTTTCTTTGCTGTACTATAGGTTTACTACCATGTATCCCAATAGTTGCCCTTATGGCCTATACTCATTTATTTGCTGTACTATAGGTTTTCTACCATGCCTCTATAGTTTCTTTGCTGTACTATAGGTTTACTACCATGTATCCCTATAGTTGCCCTTATAGCCTATATACTCATTCCTTGCTATACTAGATGTTCTAACATGCAGCCTTATAGTTGCCCTTATAGCCTATACTCATTTCTTTGCTGTACTTTATAGGTTTTCTACCATATATCCCAATAGTTGCCCTTATAGCCTATACTCATTTCTTTGCTGTACTATAGGTTTTCTAACATGCAGCCTTATAGTTGCCCTTATAGCCTATACTCAATTCTTTGCTGTACTTTATAGGTTTTCTACCATATATCCCAATAGTTGCCCTTATAGCCTATACTCATTTCTTTGCTGTACTATAGGTTTTCTAACATGCAGCCTTATAGTTGCCCTTATAGCCTATACTCAATTCTTTGCTGTACTTTATAGGTTTTCTACCATATATCCCAATAGTTGCCCTTATAGCCTATACTCATTTCTTTGCTGTACTATAGGTTTTCTAACATGCAGCCTTATAGTTGCCCTTATAGCCTATACTCATTTCTTTGCTGTACTATAGGTTTTCTAACATGCAGCCTTATAGTTGCCCTTATAGCCTATACTCATTTCTTTGCTGTACTATAGGTTTTCTAACATGCAGCCTTATAGTTGCCCTTATAGCCTATACTCAATTCTTTGCTGTACTTTATAGGTTTTCTACCATATATCCCAATAGTTGCCCTTATAGCCTATACTCATTTCTTTGCTGTACTATAGGTTTTCTAACATGCAGCCTTATAGTTGCCCTTATAGCCTATACTCAATTCTTTGCTGTACTTTATAGGTTTTCTCATATATCCCAATAGTTGCCCTTATAGCCTATACTCATTTCTTTGATTTACTATAGGTTTTCTAACATGCAGCCTTATAGTTGCCCTTATAGCCTATACTCAATTCTTTGCTGTACTACAGGTTTTCTACCATGTATCCCAATAGTTGCCCTTATAGCCTATACTCATTTCTTTGATTTACTATAGGTTTTCTAACATGCAGCCTTATAGTTGCCCTTATAGCCTATACTCAATTCTTTGCTGTACTATAGGTTTTCTTCCATGTATCGCTATAGTTGACCTTATAGCCTATATACTCATTCCTTGCTATACTAGATTGTCTCTTTAAATATTGACTCTGTATCACATATATCTGTCGTAACATTACCGACCAAACGCATATACATATAGTAAGCCCGCAACTGACTGTAAAGATATTGAAATTATGATGACAATTATCCCAGAATGAAGTGTTTCGATGATAAGGGGGTGATGGAAAGACCTGATACAATGGACTCTTGTATGATACAATGTCTTATCGATTCTGATTAAGGAATAAAAATAATTTACACAACGTGTTATCAGTTTGGTTATTATTCATGTCGTTTATAATATCCATTCAAATTTGAATGGTTGCTCGTTGAGATTTAAAACAACGAAACATAAATCATATATGATAAGATTTTGTTACTTTGTTATGACATCACCAGTAGAAACGGGCCAAGTTGAGAACCGCCCGACAATGTATCTCTTTAAGGGTTAACACGCTCGTGAACGGGATTTCCGTGTATACTTAATTGATCTAAGATAAGATTTGTCTTTTGAAGCCGCTAAATGTATACACACAATGTATATAGCTAAAAGTTTGATGTTCATTTGCGTATATACATACACACACACACACACACACATATATATATATATATATATATATATATATATATATATATATATATATATATATATATATATTAAGCTCGATCTATACAATGTCAAAGGTAAAGCAGGCTGTATGTTTTCAGTTAGTCCAACATGTGGTTCCTCCTTATTTCCTTATAAAGGCTATCCTGTCTTCTCACTGTGGCTTGGTATATATTGCACCATATGATAGGAAGTTTCCTTTAAGCGGACATGGTTTGCTTTAACGACAGTTGCAGTTTGGTTTGTCTTGTGTGGATTTTACAGTTTTCTCAGTTTTCAGAATGGATTTGTTATGAGTAGCTATGATCTGGGATACGTTGGGCGTTACTGTAGGAGCTAATCATCGTGATGGTGTTGCGGTTCAATATGTCTCGTAGTTGGTGCCCAGGTGGAAAATATTTATCTATGTATAAACCAAGGAATTTCTTATACCAACACTATATGCTACATACGTGCATAGAGAGATCAACCATCCACAGGCATGCAGTCACCGGTGGGGGGGGGGGGGGGTGGAACGAAATATTTCGTTATTTTGCAAAATCTATATAGCTGCATAAAAAATAAGGTAAGGTTGATATACAAACAGAAAAATGGAATGCAAAAGTAATAGAAAAGATTGCATCATTTTTGCATCTATAAGGCCACTGAGATAAGCAGCACTTTTATTAAGTGCGTGACACCCTCTCCCCTCAGGCACGTCCTATAGGGTGGCGATTCTCCTGCATTTATGTGACCCCCCATCCCCCCAAAAAAGGAGAAACAATCGGTTACTCTCGCTACGGGCCTGACCATCCACCTTCAGTAATAAACAACATTCAAGAAAGCATCATCAGACGTCTCTCGGTCCACCATATCTTTTAAAGAAACAGTCTTCAACGAAGCAGCGCCACCTTACCAGGAGTGGTTATGACTACTGTTACGTGACCGTTCTCAGACTTAATGTGGAGAACAGATCACGTGACATAAAAAGGAGAACACGAGGATGAAAGTAAGTTTAAAGCATTTAATAAGCTATTTACATGGCAGAACAAAGTATAAATATGAACATAATACATAACTATCGATTCTTAATTCAATTAACGTCTTTCTGGACTTGGAGAACCGGGGGGAGAGTTTCTGCTTATTTCTTGAGTTACCTTATAGTGCTAGGCGGATAGTGTCCAGGTTTGCTTTAGAAGTAGTTCGGCTGGATGTAGATAAAGTTCAGATAGAGCGACGCGAAGCCATTAGAGTGAGTAGGTCGGAGTTCCGACAAAAGTATAGAGTTAAATATATACTGTGTTTAAAATGGGCACAGTAATCAATGCCAAGGAAACATCAGAGTTGTGGCAACCTCTGAACGGAACGAACGGAGAAAACGGAGAGGGCGCTCAATCGGGCGTCTGTGGCTTTTATCCCCGGAGTGTAAAGGAATGTTCCAGTAAGTAATGAATATTCATGAAGTCCGCAGAAACACTTTGTTGGCGAGTTCCAGTTATGTAGAATGCGTGAGCGCATCTGGGATAGTAACAATCGGAAGACTCGGAGACTTGAATGGTAACTTATATTACGAAATAGGGTAGATGAATAAGTGGGTTACATAACACTCTCCCTCCTGGGGAAAAGGTTTGGCCATAGAACAAAGCTTTAATACAATGAAGATCCTTTTTTAAGGAATTACACATTGAAGAAGATAAATATTCGAATGCATTTTATGCTCTTGACAATACATCTGGAATGACATTTTCTTTTCCTTTAATGTGCTTAATACATAAATTATACTGTTGCAAAAATAAGCTCCATCGAATCAATCTTTGATTCTTGTTTCTCATCTTTTGCAAAAACGTTAAAGGATTATGATCGGTTAGCACGATAATTGGAAATGAAGTAGTGCCTAAGTAAACATCAAAATGTTGAAGTCCTAACAACAAAGATAACGTTTCCTTCTCAATGGTGGAATAATTCTTTTGATGTGAATTGAACTTTTTTGAAAAATAACACACTGGGTGATCGACACCGTGATCATCGACTTGTAAGAGAACAGCGCCTACACCAAAATCACTTGCGTCTGTTGCTAACGTAAACTGCTTAGAAAAATTTGGAGCTCTTAAAACAGGGGAACTCATTAAGATTGCCTTGACTTTATCAAAAGCATTTTGACAACTCTCTGTCCAAACAAACTTTGTGCTCTTACTCAATAAATTCGTGAGCGGAGCAGCAACATCGGAAAAATTCCGACAAAATCTCCTATAGTACCCAGCCATACCTAAAAATCGCATTAATTGCTTTTTCGTAGCTGGGACTGGATATTTGTCAATAGCCTCAACCTTGGCCTTGACGGGTTTTACCTCGCCTTGACCAACCACGTGACCTAGAAAAATAACATTTGCATGTGCAATCTCACTTTTGACAAGATTTACAGTAAGATTTGCCTCAGTTAACTTCTCAAAAAGTGATCTAATACGAGTTACATGCTCATACCACGAGTTGCTATACACAATAATGTCATCAATATAAACTTCACAATTTTCTAAACTGGCAGTTATATTGTTTAACAAACGTTGGAATGTCGCTGGAGCGTTCTTCATTCCGAACGGCATTACTTTATATTGAAATAACCCATCGGGTGTAACGAATGCCGACACTCTCTTAGCTCGATCAGTGAGTGGTATTTCCCAGTACCCTTTTAGCAAGTCAAACTTCGTTACGAACCTTGCATTACCAATTCTATCAATACAATCATCCACTCTAGGGATGGGGTATGAATCGGTCCGTGTAACGGTGTTTACTTTCCGATAATCGGTACAAAATCTAAAACTTCCGTCTGGTTTGGGAACCAAAATACATGGAGAAGACCACTCACTGTCGCTAGGTTCAATAATATCATGTTTCAACATATACTGAATTTCATCACGCAGATGCTTAGATTTTACAGGATTCATTCTATATGGGTGTTGCTTAATTGACTTCGAATCACCCACATCAACATCGTGATACACTAGATTAGTCCTGGTCGGACTGTCTGAAAATAGATGTGAAAAATCTCGCAACAATGAACCGATTTGCTCACTTTGAACAGTTGACAAATGGCATAACTTCTTATCAAGGTTTGACATTACATCAGAATTTTGCAATTTAATACACATTTCTGGAACATTTTGACCTTCGACCTCATCTTCACAATCTACTTCAGAAGTAACAATTGATGACGTAATCTTGAAACTATTATCCTTAGAGTTTCTCTCGTAATATTTCTTAAGCATGTTAATATGACACAATCTCTTGGATTTACGTCTGTCCGGAGTCAAAACAATGTAATCAGTGTCACTCACTTTTTTGTGAATAACATAAGGGCCAAAATATCGAGCATGCAATGGTGAATTAGGAACTGGCAAAAACACTAATACCTTGTTTCCAGGTGAAAATGATCTATCTACCGCACGTTTGTCATATCTAAGTTTCATGCTATTTTGAGCACTCTTTAGGTTTTCTCTGGCAATCTCACATGCTCTGTGAAGTCTGTACTTGAACTTACAGACATAATCAAGAATATTCAGGTCTTCTGTCTCGCACATCCACTTTTCTTTCAACATTTTTAGTGGACCACGAACTCTGTGACCAAACACAAGCTCGAACGGGCTAAACCCTAATGACTCTTGAATTGACTCTCGGGCAGCAAACATTAAGAAATGAACACCTTCATCCCAATCTTTTACATTTTCAAAACAATATGTCCTAATCATACTCTTCAATGTTTGGTGGAATCTTTCCAACGCACCTTGGCTTTGTGGATGATAAGCGCTAGATGTAACTTGTCTAATATTCAACTGATACATAGCTTGTTGGAAAACTCTTGACATAAAATTTGAACCCTGATCGGATTGAACAGACTTTGGTAAACCAACCAAAGTAAAGAATTTAATCAAAACCTTACACACGGTCTTAGCCTTAATATCCCTAACAGGAATAGCTTCGGGGAACCTTGTCGATGCGCACATTATAGTAAGCATATACTGGTTACCAGATTTAGTTTTCGGTAGAGGACCGACGCAATCTATGATCACTCTACTAAAAGGCTCTTCAAAAGCGGGAATTGGTTTAAGTGGTGCTGGTGGGATTGTTTGATTCGGTTTACCCACTAGTTGACATGTATGACATGTTCTACAGAAATAAGAAACATCTTTCTTAAGATTTGGCCAAAAGAAGTGATTCAAAATACGATGGTATGTTTTGTTAACGCCAAGATGACCAGAAAAAGGCGTCTCATGTGCCAAACTTAATACATCAGACCTATAGACTTTAGGAACGACCACTTGGTGATAAACTCGCCACTCATCAAATGCGGATACATCTGGTGGTCTCCACTTTCTCATTAATATACCCTTTTTAAGGTAAAAACAAACCGGGACGTTTTCTGCTTCGTCCTCGGTGATTGCCTTGTCGCACAGCAAGGTTAGTTCAGGATCTTTTTCCTGCTCTAACAGGAGTTGTTCTCTTGACAGGGAATCAGAAGAGAACACCTCAAAAGGAACAGAGTTTGACTGTTCTGGGTTCGCACCGTTTGGTAACGAACTTAGGGGACCCAAAGGAGGGTCGGGATCATTATAAAGGCGACCCAAAAAGGTATCAGCCAAATTAAATTCCGCTTGGGAATTATGGAAAGCCTCTTTTGGAGGACATTTCTTAGGAGACTCCCTATGTTTGGAGTTAGTCTCGTTTGAAAAGGAAGAATGATCCGAATTTGAAACTTCTTGAAGTTTTTTAGACATAGCGCGAGTCACAGCACATGCAGGGAAGAGATTAGGAATTTCTTTCTGTAACTGCTCTGTGTTATCACAAGTGCTCGGCTTGTCAGTGACAATTGGATTGACTATTACTCTGCCACCTGCCAAATCATTGCCTAAGAGAAACTGCACCCCTTTTGCAGGAAGATATGGTCTAACACCCACCATAACCATACCCGATACAATGTTTGATTGAAGATGGATGTTATGAACTGGCACAGGAATAGAAATACACCCCACCCCCTGAAGCAATACATCTCCGCCAGCTGATGTTTGTTCAGACAGTGGCAATATGCCTTCCAATAGCAGAGATTGATCAGCACCCGTGTCCCGTAATACCCTAATTTTCACTGGCGGGAGATCCTCGTTAAGAGATACAAAACCATCAGAGACAAATGGTAAAAATTCGTCTTGGATTTCATTAGTACGCCTAGTAATTTTGTCAGTTCTCACAGGTGTTACAAGCTTATGGGGTGATCTATCTACAATTGCTAATGGATTTGGTGACATTTCCCTCTCCCGTTCTCTCTTTCTAGCCAATTTGAAACAATTTGCCATTAGGTGACCTTTACTACGACAATAACCACAAACAGGTACACCAGGGTCAACCCTGTTAGAGCTGACATAGTCGTCTTTACTGCGACTTGGGTATGATTGCCGTTTGTTAACAGAATCATACGACTTGGAAGGATTACTAGCCCTAACATAATTAAGATGCGACTTATTTGTTACATTTCTAAAAGATTGGTGAGTGAGGGTATAATCGTCTGCCATTACAGCAGCTTTAGATAAAGAATCAACTTGGCGTTCATCAAGGTGAACTCTAATTTCGTTACTTAGACAGTTTTTGAACTCTTCAACCAGCATAAGTTGTCTCAGTTCCTCGAATTCCTGAACCTCTTTAGAAGAACACCAGTGATTGAAATGAGTTTCTTTCACCCGAGCAAATTCAACATAAGTTTGATTTGGTTGTTTCTTGAAATTTCGAAACTTTTGCCTATACGCTTCAGGTACAAGTTCATAAGCATTAAGAACCGCTGTTTTTACAATATCATAATCAAGGCTATCTGCCAGAGATAATGCAGAATAAATTTCTTGTGCCTTGCCAACAAAAGAACTTTGAATCAACAGCACCCATTTATCTTTTGGCCATAACAACGAATGCGCCAATTTCTCAAAATGACAAAAGAAATTGTCTACATCAACTTCTTTAAACTTAGGAATTAGAGACAAGCATTTACTAATGTGTAAACCAGAAACCAGGGAAATGGGTGAGCCAGGGTCTGCAGCCGATGATTTTAAATCTAATTCCTTCAATCTGATTTCTTTCTCCATTTCAATTTCCATCAATTTAATCTCTTTTTGGGCTTGTAGCTCTAATTTTCTCAACTCTAACGTGCTTGCACCCTCATTGAAGCTCACATAGGACAAATCCCCAAGTTCCGATTCCTCTAATTCATTTTCATCAACCAAATGTTCTGCTACTAACTTCTTAATTTCATCCTTTCTCATGTTTGTTTTGAAGTCAACTTGATAATGTTTCGCA
This sequence comes from Apostichopus japonicus, assembly GCF_037975245.1. Classification (NCBI taxonomy): domain Eukaryota; kingdom Metazoa; phylum Echinodermata; class Holothuroidea; order Aspidochirotida; family Stichopodidae; genus Apostichopus; species Apostichopus japonicus. The sequence continues at coordinate 818,072 of NC_092562.1, forward strand.
ATCTGAATAATGTCAGATTTCTTAAGGGAATTTAGCTCATCAATAGATGGCTTATCGATAAACTTTTTCAAATCGAAAGACATAATGAATGTCTGGATTAAGGAAGTTCGTCTAATTCGAGTTCCCGGATAGGCCCCCAATTATGTTACGTGACCGTTCTCAGACTTAATGTGGAGAACAGATCACGTGACATAAAAAGGAGAACACGAGGATGAAAGTAAGTTTAAAGCATTTAATAAGCTATTTACATGGCAGAACAAAGTATAAATATGAACATAATACATAACTATCGATTCTTAATTCAATTAACGTCTTTCTGGACTTGGAGAACCGGGGGGAGAGTTTCTGCTTATTTCTTGAGTTACCTTATAGTGCTAGGCGGATAGTGTCCAGGTTTGCTTTAGAAGTAGTTCGGCTGGATGTAGATAAAGTTCAGATAGAGCGACGCGAAGCCATTAGAGTGAGTAGGTCGGAGTTCCGACAAAAGTATAGAGTTAAATATATACTGTGTTTAAAATGGGCACAGTAATCAATGCCAAGGAAACATCAGAGTTGTGGCAACCTCTGAACGGAACGAACGGAGAAAACGGAGAGGGCGCTCAATCGGGCGTCTGTGGCTTTTATCCCCGGAGTGTAAAGGAATGTTCCAGTAAGTAATGAATATTCATGAAGTCCGCAGAAACACTTTGTTGGCGAGTTCCAGTTATGTAGAATGCGTGAGCGCATCTGGGATAGTAACAATCGGAAGACTCGGAGACTTGAATGGTAACTTATATTACGAAATAGGGTAGATGAATAAGTGGGTTACATAACACTACCATATCATCCACCTCCCCAGCATAACAACAACCAGAGCATAAAACAGAAAACACCACATTACTTGGTTTAACACACCAACATAATACAGCCACAGTGAAAACCGTAGAACCCACGGCAGCCACGCAGGCATCCATATAGTTTATGACTCTAATGGTTCTCCATAACATGTACTTTCATCGCAAAATATGACAATTCTTCCCACAAAACGATTTGAACTAAAGAGTTATAGGTTACGTACCAATCAATGTAACCATGACAAATATTTACTTCTGTTTTTTTTTTGGTCATGTTTTTTTTTTTTTTTGACAAGACTCGATCTTGGTTTTCCAATAAGGTACACAAACTAGTTAAAATACATACTGAAGACAAGTGTTTATGGGTAAAGAGTGGGGTCATAAATAAAATTTGACAACCTAGCCTATGCAACCCTCCCCAAAAAGTGGACGATTAAAATAATTTATCACACACACGTTTCGCAACAGACATAGTTTTACATAAATAAATAGTGATATTTATGGGCTCCGGTATATCCTTCCGCGTGTATATGAAGCGGTGGTGGTATGTTTTCTCTCCCGTTCCTCACTGTTAACCTCGTTGTCAGATCTTGGTACCTTTTTTGTCTCTAAACAAGTGGGCCGGACCGGGAGTTGGCTTTCAGATATTATTTTACCCCGAGATCGAGTAACCATTATATATCCTGTTACCCTACCGGGCCGCTACAAGAATGCGTTCTGTTACTTTAGTGGATTACATGAGATGGGAAACCCAGGCAGCCTGGTACAGAAGAAACATGCCCCTCAGTTTTGTGTACAAACGTCAAACACCCTGCACCCCCCCCCCCTCCCCACTTCTAAATAAGAAGAGTCCCGGTTTGGTAACAATTTCCAATTTTTAATGATAGTTATTAAAAATTGCCGTTTTGTTGCAATATTGGTAAACAAATGAAATAAACATTGTAATTAAATTTGCCCACATATCCAAAAACTTCAATTTTTGATCACTAATGCGTAATGGATCCCTATTTTGTTGTAAATTTATATGGTCCCGCCCCCTCTCCAATCAAAGTTACATGCCCCTCGGTCCCGTGAAGTTTGTGCAACCCCCTCCCCCCTTATTTGTATCCCGGTACAATATGTGCATTGCTTGTATACTTTACAAACCTAGCTCAGTCATACTGTGGTTGAATTAAAATGTATAGTTTATAATTATATGACAGCAAGTCTTTCGAATAACAGGAAACGAAATATTCTCCAAACCTATACAAGTATGAACCGATTACAATATATACAGTATGCAGTATCATACACTATAGTACAGGTCACTGTCAGTGTTGATCGTGTAGATATTCTCCGTACATGATGCAGTAGCGACTGCATACAATGATTTACGGCGTTTATCGTTATATTTTACCGTACGCTTACAATAGAGCGTGAACTGCAAACTGATATAGCCGATACCTTGCAGACAATACACCTCACTGAATTCGCTAATGTAATCCATATGTTGTCACATATTCAACGAAGGACCCCACTTGTTCATACTTTATCTCAAAATTTTCACCCTGGAAACTTGTGAACAAAAAATATTGTTATAAGTTCTTGACGAAAATGCACATGGATATATATGTATCCCAAAAATGTCACAAAATTGCCTTAAAGAAGCCCATTTTTTAAGTTGATAAAACATAGCGGCCGTACTGGCATATCTTACATATTCCTATGTCACCATAGTGTGTCCCTTTAAGAGTAAAGGGAAACGCGCGGGCGTGCGATTATAATTTTATTCTTTCTGTATCTATATATAAATAAAACCACATTGTAGTACATTGTATGTATATGCTTCAAGCATTATGGGTAATCGTTTAAAGGTCAAATGTCACCGTTGAATTTGTTATCTATTTCATGTGATTCGAGCGATACAATTATGTTTTCATAAATAGAGTACGTCACTATAAGACTGATATTCCGCCCTCTCAGGGACATTGTTTATTTTCATGTTAAACGACGCCTAACACTACATATAATATATATATATATATATATATATATATATATATATATATACATAACATGTAAAAGCGAGTTTCTCTCTCTCTCTCTCAATGTATTTCGAACCAAAGGTAGAACTGACATAGTTGAACCTAGTATCAATTCCTCTTTTTGAAAGTTTGACTGTTGTTTTGAAAATCGGTGCGTTGACTCGTCGTACCCAGGGTCAATAATTCAAGCTAACTGTGCGTATCGTCAGGTATAAATCTACCATCACGCGCCCGGAGGTGCTTTTACCTTTTCATATGATATATATATATATATATATATATATATATATATATATATATATATATATATATATATATACGCCTACAGTGGAATTTCGACCTTTCTTACCGGTTTCGAACCTGGGGACGTACAATCAGCGTCCATATCTTAGTGGTTAAGGTGTCCGCATATTAAGCAGGAGGTCCGGGTTTGAATCCTGGTGGAGGCTGGAAGTTTTATCACTGTTTTGGATTTTCCAACTCTTTACAATTTAAATTATATATCTATATCTATCTATGTGTGTGTACGCGCGGGTCTGCCTGTGCGGGTCTGCCTGTGCGGGTCTGTGTGTGCGAGTATGTGTATGAGTATGTATGTATGTATGTATGTGCGTGCGTGCGTGTTATAAACATTCATAAAATATACCCTGCAGTTATAGAAGTTATATAAACATTTTTCGATATCGACATTGTAGTACGATGTCTAGGCGTTCAAACATGCCTCCTTCTTTTTTCTAGCTTTGTAGCAAACTTTGTTAAAGGTGGAGTATTGACATAGAACAATACACTTCAACAGTGGCATTCTGTTTGCACGTCAATCAATCAAGGTTTGTCAAAATGGATATCTTTATGTATTCGTCAAAAAACCAGACAAGATTGGCTTGGCGGTTTACAGTGTAATGGATTACCGTCTGCAATTTAGCGTAGAAGGTGTATCCGAATTCACGGCTCGCTACATTTACCAGCGACTTACCTACGTGGGCGGGCAGGGTAAATATTTATACCCGCACAATTTTACTTAGTCCTTTTATATATATATATATATATATATCTAGATATATATCTCTATATATATATATATGTATATATATATGTATATATATAGATATATTCCTTCTTCTCTTTCTCTCTGTACAGTTGACTCCACATTGAAATTCTGTAGGCGCTATTTGCAGTCGTGACGTTTTCAAAGGAGTTGGTTGCACAGTAGCAAACGACGAACGCTATGCGAATCACGTGATGTGGTTCTAACGAAACAGGGGAGAAAAAGAAAGAAAAAATGAAAGAATCAAATTGATCAAGGCTCTTTGTTGTCTGTCTTTACACTGTGTCGAAATTCATGGCGTTACTGACAACCCCACGTGGGTGGGCGTCGAGTGGCGTTTGGCGGCATGCATAAAATAGACACCTGTCGTTAAGTATATGTTGTCAATGGGTATTTGCACAAAATATGTAAGTGGACCATCTTATTATGCATTTTCGGTGATGGATTTATGCACTAACTCGACACAAGAGTTGTTTAACTAAACCACGCATTCTCGAAACAATTTTGTTTGACAATAGGAAAGTTTATTCCACTTAATTATTATCTTTAACCAATGTTTTTGTCTCTCTTTGTGAAGACATGGGTAAAATAATGCGCGTTCACAGTGGCAACAGAGCTGATTTATATCACTTTACCCCCCGACGATAATTATAGTTCCTTTACTTCGTCATTAGAAAAATTCCCGCCGACATTACTAAATCGGAGCAATAAATATATTCCGGCTGTATCACATATATATATTTAAGTAAATATTACAAATATGGTTGTGGTATAGGGGTGAGATGAGGGAGGATATATATATATGGTTGAATTTGCTGTATAGGAACCTTGTGAAGGGAAATTGTTGATATACGAAAGAGGAGCAAATATTAAATTCATTTTTATTGAAATGTTGTTGCTACTAGTCCATATGCTTGACGTTAACAGTCAGGGCTGTACCAATGATGAGGTATAGAACGGGGATTATTGTGTGAAGCCATGCACCAACAAGGCTTTCGTAATGCTCTGGAACTGACCGTTACAAAACATTGGATTATTGGTGACCATTTTTGCTCTTTGTAGCATGTCGTGGGTGGAAAATTGATTAACTTTAATGTACACTTAAGTGTATGCTCACGTGAACCTACGTCATTGTCTTGTCGCTGTGGCATAAATTCACTCGCTTTATCGTAACCGAATATATATATATATATATTTAAATATATATTTAAATATATATATATATATATTTAAATATATATCTTGTGGTTATGCACAGAAACATGCAAGAAACATTAAATATCAACGAACTTCTGTTTTCTGTGGGAAATTATCAATCTTCCCTTTCCAGGAGCTTTCACACAACTGAACATCGCTTTGTTATACCCCGCAAAAGTTGTATTATCGCAAATTGTATTAATAATTATTATAATCCGTCCAACCATAGATAAAACATTAATAATTATTATAATCCGTCCAACCATAGATAAAACATATATAACCTTACCTTTTGACAAGCGTCAAACTATACATACCTTGAAAAGCGCCTCTTGATTACATTCGTTCATTTAAAGTTTGTTTGATCGCCAACGCCGAAGGCCATATGTTCTATCGTGTTAGTATTGCACTACCTTGGACTTCAAAGCAAACATAAAATAACTAATTTTATGTACTGACTTTTCATTCAACCCCTCAATGTCGTCTGAAGCTAATGTTTTTCTGTTTGTTTTTTGTTTAAATGTTTGATGGTTATTATTGAAGACTTTTCTTTCGTGAATTTAACCTAAAATCCGTGTTTTGAACGGGGTATTATAGCTTACTTTATAAACAATATAGAAACGATATTTACTAACAAAGTAGGGCCTGCTATCTATCTATCTATCCATCTATCTATCCATCTATCTATCTATCTATCTATCTATCTATCTATCTATCTATCTATCTATCTATCTATCTATCTATCTATCTATCTATCTATCTATCTATCTATCTATCTATCTATCTATCTATCTATCTATCTATCTATCTATCTATCTATCTATCTATCTATCTATCTATCTATCTATCTATCTATCTATCTATCTATCTATCTATCTATCTATCTATCTATCTATCTATCTATCTATCTATCTATCTATCTATCTATCTATCTATCTATCTATCTATCTATCTATCTATCTATCTATCTATCTATCTATCTATCTATCTATCTATCTATCTATCTATCTATCTATCTATCTATCTATCTATCTATCTATCTATCTATCTATCTATCTATCTATCTATCTATCTATCTATCTATCTATCTATCTATCTATCTATCTATCTATCTATCTATCTATCTATCTATCTATCTATCTATCTATCTATCTATCTATCTATCTATCTATCTATCTATCTATCTATCTATCTATCTATCTATCTATCTATCTATCTATCTATCTATCTATCTATCTATCTATCTATCTATCTATCTATCTATCTATCTATCTATCTATCTATCTATCTATCTATCTATCTATCTATCTATCTATCTATCTATCTATCTATCTATCTATCTATCTATCTATCTATCTATCTATCTATCTATCTATCTATCTATCTATCTATCTATCTATCTATCTATCTATCTATCTATCTATCTATCTATCTATCTATCTATCTATCTATCTATCTATCTATCTATCTATCTATCTATCTATCTATCTATCTATCTATCTATCTATCTATCTATCTATCTATCTATCTATCTATCTATCTATCTATCTATCTATCTATCTATCTATCTATCTATCTATCTATCTATCTATCTATCTATCTATCTATCTATCTATCTATCTATCTATCTATCTATCTATCTATCTATCTATCTATCTATCTATCTATCTATCTATCTATCTATCTATCTATCTATCTATCTATCTATCTATCTATCTATCTATCTATCTATCTATCTATCTATCTATCTATCTATCTATCTATCTATCTATCTATCTATCTATCTATCTATCTATCTATCTATCTATCTATCTATCTATCTATCTATCTATCTATCTATCTATCTATCTATCTATCTATCTATCTATCTATCTATCTATCTATCTATCTATCTATCTATCTATCTATCTATCTATCTATCTATCTATCTATCTATCTATCTATCTATCTATCTATCTATCTATCTATCTATCTATCTATCTATCTATCTATCTATCTATCTATCTATCTATCTATCTATCTATCTATCTATCTATCTATCTATCTATCTATCTATCTATCTATCTATCTATCTATCTATCTATCTATCTATCTATCTATCTATCTATCTATCTATCTATCTATCTATCTATCTATCTATCTATCTATCTATCTATCTATCTATCTATCTATCTATCTATCTATCTATCTATCTATCTATCTATCTATCTATCTATCTATCTATCTATCTATCTATCTATCTATCTATCTATCTATCTATCTATCTATCTATCTATCTATCTATCTATCTATCTATCTATCTATCTATCTATCTATCTATCTATCTATCTATCTATCTATCTATCTATCTATCTATCTATCTATCTATCTATCTATCTATCTATCTATCTATCTATCTATCTATCTATCTATCTATCTATCTATCTATCTATCTATCTATCTATCTATCTATCTATCTATCTATCTATCTATCTATCTATCTATCTATCTATCTATCTATCTATCTATCTATCTATCTATCTATCTATCTATCTATCTATCTATCTATCTATCTATCTATCTATCTATCTATCTATCTATCTATCTATCTATCTATCTATCTATCTATCTATCTATCTATCTATCTATCTATCTATCTATCTATCTATCTATCTATCTATCTATCTATCTATCTATCTATCTATCTATCTATCTATCTATCTATCTATCTATCTATCTATCTATCTATCTATCTATCTATCTATCTATCTATCTATCTATCTATCTATCTATCTATCTATCTATCTATCTATCTATCTATCTATCTATCTATCTATCTATCTATCTATCTATCTATCTATCTATCTATCTATCTATCTATCTATCTATCTATCTATCTATCTATCTATCTATCTATCTATCTATCTATCTATCTATCTATCTATCTATCTATCTATCTATCTATCTATCTATCTATCTATCTATCTATCTATCTATCTATCTATCTATCTATCTATCTATCTATCTATCTATCTATCTATCTATCTATCTATCTATCTATCTATCTATCTATCTATCTATCTATCTATCTATCTATCTATCTATCTATCTATCTATCTATCTATCTATCTATCTATCTATCTATCTATCTATCTATCTATCTATCTATCTATCTATCTATCTATCTATCTATCTATCTATCTATCTATCTATCTATCTATCTATCTATCTATCTATCTATCTATCTATCTATCTATCTATCTATCTATCTATCTATCTATCTATCTATCTATCTATCTATCTATCTATCTATCTATCTATCTATCTATCTATCTATCTATCTATCTATCTATCTATCTATCTATCTATCTATCTATCTATCTATCTATCTATCTATCTATCTATCTATCTATCTATCTATCTATCTATCTATCTATCTATCTATCTATCTATCTATCTATCTATCTATCTATCTATCTATCTATCTATCTATCTATCTATCTATCTATCTATCTATCTATCTATCTATCTCTACACTCGGCTGTTTTATTGCTATCAGTCGTTGTTCTTTATTGGTATCGTATAAAACGGCAAACCATTGATCTATGAAATCATTCGGAATTGGTGCGCCGTAAACGAACGCCATTTTACTTCAACGCGCACGCTCTGGAGTGAAAATAATAAGATTAGAAGTGGTTGGGAAGTGTGAGGCTCGGATTGTCCACGTAAATATGTATAACTCTTAATAATGTCTTTTGTGATCGAAACCAAATCTCATATAAATGCCAAATGCAACTTCCTATGTAAACTTCCTTAAATTAAAACGCAATAAGTTGTACTAATATAGCACAATTTCTTTCTTTTTTTATCCCAGGAAATTTGAATTTTTAACCCAAAGCGTGTAATGAATTTTGAAGTTTCAAAGTTATATATGAAATTTAATTTATTTTTTCGTTTTCCTTATCGTTTGAAGAAAAGAAGACGTTTTTGTTTTTGACAAAGACACAGACTTGATGAATCTTGACGAAATTGTTGTTTCAATAATTGTTGCGTTTAAAAATTCACTAATAGATTACTATTGGTCCCTTGCGAACGCTCCTCACTTTTATGGCAAGCCATGTGGAACAAACACCGCATAATATATCCGCGTATTAATTCGAATATATACGCGTATTAATTGTACATGTGTAAAGTTTCGCTTTTTGAAGCGATCTCGCGAGCCCGCCAAAACATTTATCGTTGGTATATGTACACAGCGAGAGCGGAATTGTTTTTTCGTGTATATTCTAATTAATCCGTGCATATATAGGATTTAATCTCCATATGTATTTTATTTAATACGTGTATATTTTCGAATTAATACGTGTATATATTCGAATTAATACGTGGATATATTCGAATTAATACGCGGATATATTTAAGCCATATGATTGGCTCATAATATATACGCGTATATATTCCAATTATACGCGTATAAATTCCAATTAATACGCGGATAAATTATGCAGTGTTTGTCCCATATGGCTTGCCATACACTTTCACCCCATCCTCCTCCTCATCTCTCTCTCTCTAACGGGCAAAGAAAACTAGGGAACACATCGCTCGAACACAGGGGACACATCGCTCGAACACAGGGGACACATCGCCTGAACATAGGGAACACATCGCTCGAACATAGGGGACACATCGCCTGAACATAGGGAACACATCGCTCGAACACAGGGGACACATCGCTCGAACACAGGGGACACATCGCCTGAACATAGGGGACACATCGCTCGAACACAGGGAACACATCGCCTGAACATAGGGGACACATCGCCTGAACATAGGGGACACATCGCTCGAACATAGGGGACACATAACTGGAACATAGGGGACACATAGCTCGAATGTAGGGGACACATCGCCTGAACATAGGGGACACATCGCCTGAACACAGGGGACACATCGCCTGAACATAGGGGACACATCGCTCGAACATAGGGGACACATAGCTGGAACATAGGGGACACATAGCTCGAATGTAGGGGGCACATCGCTTGAACATAGGCCGCACATTGCTTCAACATATGGGACACATCGTTTGAACATAGGGGACACATCGCTTCAACATATGGGACATATCGTTTGAACATAGGGGACACATCACTTGAGGTAAATCACTTTGTTTTTTGAGTTGCGAAATTGGTATCAAATTATTGATACAAAGCTATGTCTAACGACTTCTCAAGTTTCATTATCAAATAAAAATGAAATAAAAAGAAACCAGTTAAAGAGTAAATCCAAACTTACAAATGTGATTAATACTAAATATGAGCTTAATTAATGAATCATTGGAGTGATTCGATTAGTGACGATCACGTGATTCAAACACCTGGGTTGTCTGTCTCGTTTTCACGAAAGGTGTTCGATACAGTTGTTTTGTGTAGAATAAGTATCAATATAGGCCTAGGTGCCCAATGCCAATGAACTGTTTTACAATCAACACCCAACTGCCAACGTGCACATGTATATCCAGGTGTTTTGAGTGTAAAGAGCAAACACGCGGTATATTGTAACAACCACAAAAACAGTGTACTAAATATCGAATTTATTTACCTGACAAGAACAAGGACCAAAGTAAACCTTCTAACTGGGCTGACACAAAAAAAGAAGGAAAACAAAATTCTGTATAGTGTAAAAGGTTAACAGTGGTTACTTGCCACGGGTTATCCTACTGCATCATATATATATATATATATATATATATATGTATATATATATATATATATATATATATATATATATATATATATATATATATATATATATATATATATATATATCGGTTGGTGGAGTGTATCCGTTAAGTTTATGGCATTCTGGAATGTATGTCCACAATGTTGAAGATGTTACTATGAAACAAAATAACAATTTACGTATGAATACTTGGACTAAAATGGGCACAATTGTCTACTGCCAAAAAACAAACAAAAGAAACGAACAAGAAAACTACAAACTAGAAAGATTAAATAAGAAACTATATGAAAGCTCTTCATTTTGAAATTATTTGAATATATATGATACAAATACATCATTTTCGAAAACGAAGATTTTAATTAATAGCATTCGCATGGAACGATGTTCTGGCTACTTGCCGGAAAAAAAATGTTATTACAATAATTTAAAAAAAAAGTGTAGGGATCTCTCCGAGAGTTTGATATAAAATGTAAATTATAATATTGTTAGGTTAAACATGCTATAACTTGTCACTGTCATATAGGTGTCACTCGTTTTAGTATGCTGTTCAACTTACGTTAGGTGAAAAATGCAGTTTTGATTTGACTGAACCAAACGAATTGTTTGAAAATGATCGGACAATTTCCTGGCGAATGGTTCGTTAATTGATTTTAAAGCCACCCCAATCTTTACCCCTCATTACCCCCCCCCCCCTCCCCATACACCCTGTCTAATGCCACAGTTCATGGCAATAATTTTCCATTGAGGTTTCAATTAATCAGAAACAATTTGGTATTTCTTATCTGTCAATCATACTCTATTACCACTCATCATCAACAAACCACATTTACATATTCCTCGAGTTGACAGTCATAACAATGCAACCGTTAGCAATACCCTAATAACCGCAAAAACTTTAAAGCAGAAATAATCTCTTAGCCAATACGGCTACATTCCTGTTGCACGAGAGAGAAAACTTCAAAACTGTTTGGACTCCTCCCCCCCCCGCCCCCCGCCCCCCCCCCCCCCCCGACTTGACTTGTCTTATCAACTTCGCTTTTACAGACTTCCACGCTCGGGTCAGTCCCACTCCTACCCTATCAAAGTGTCATTGTATAAATTCAGAAAAAAAAATGGGTAACATAACCAACCAACAAGCAAGCATACAACACATATAGTATAATTTTCCGTACATGTGCGATCGTACAAGAAAGTTTGCGAACTTACAACTTGCTGTGTTTTGATTGGTGGAAAAATGAACCAATGGCAAACTTGCATACTTGTAGCTTGTGGGTATCTCTATTATGTGGCAATAAAGAGCTAATTGCTTGATGAGTGCAGGGAATTATAATACGTTGTAAATATTGACGTATCACGTACACGGTCTCCTACTAGTTTAAGAGGGCTAAGGGAAGGCTTGCTTGGACTTTTAAAAGTACATTCCCGTCTTAAGCCAAGCTGACCTCGCTTTCGAGACATTTTATTCTCCAACAAGGATCGATTTCGACACATCAACGACACAAACTCTCCTTTTCTGGTTTCACTTCTTTTCGATGGTGTTTCCGATCCAAAGTGTATTGTTGTTTTATTTTCCGTTGAATTTCGCTGGATTTTAAGAGAGTTGCTCCATCCAAAAGTTGACCAAACTAAGCCTATATGATAATTCGAAGAATGTTTTCTGCTGTAGATCATTCATCCATGGACATGCGGACCTTATCTCTCCTTCGAGGACCATTGACCGAAAAGGGTGCACGGAAACCCAAATGCGCCCGTTGCCGTAACCATGGCGTGATTTCGTGGCTGAAGGGCCACAAGCGGCATTGTAGGTTCCGAGATTGCCGGTGTCCTAAGTGCAACCTCATCGCGGAGAGGCAGAGGGTCATGGCGGCCCAAGTTGCATTAAAAAGACAACAGGCGGCGGAGGACGCGATTATAATGGGCCTTAGGGCGTGTTCCCCCGATGGACATTATGGCTATCTTCCTCAAGGACCGATTTTTGGGTCGAGAGGAGAAACTGAGGCAGACGATCTTGACAAAGATTCACTCGACGGAGGTGACACGGATATTCAAGACGTTGCAGGTAAGTTTATGAAAAAAAGAACGAAATCATCATAATAAAAGTTGATAAATAATTGATTAAAAAGTAAAATAATTAGCAGGAAAAATATAACTAAACGGGAATGTTATGAAACCGATCATTTATCCAAAAGTGTAACGTGACAACAGATTTATTTATGGTCTGATGTTTTAATCGAGCAACAGGTTCTCAAATCCGTGTATGCTAATTTCAGAAAAATCTTAAGAAATATCAGGGAAAGGGTGCAAATTGTTTTTAGACCTAATTCATTTATGATATGATATTTTCTTTCAGTTATAGTTTTCTTTTAGTCAGTCAGCCAACATTCACGAAAATGAATGAAAGTGTAAATCATATTGTCAAAGTGTGTGTAATGCATTAAATTATTTAATTAGCATAATAAGAACATACTAAGAGAATATTCGTTAATGGTATTACAACTATTGTTTTAGTATAAACTTCCCTTCACCCCAGATAAATGAGTTATTGTCGTTAGTATTGCATGAAACCTAATCAGTATAATATATATATGTATAGGCCTATATATATCAGTATAATATATATATATATATATATATATATATATATTTATAAACATACATAAATATATATGTGTGTTTACATATATATAAAAATATATTCATGAAGGTGACATATAAAGACTATTTTATACTGATTATTTTTCATGCATTTCTAAAAAACAATAACTCTATTTTTTCCTGGAGACGCTGAAATTACTTCAGGAATGCAAATATAAATACACTAAAACAAATACAATCATATTTGTTGGCAAAAACCTACGTTGCAAAAAGTAACACCTTTCGTCCAGTGAAGTCAAATGTGTTTCTGCAAGCATGATTTACATCCGATAAATAAAGGCGGTTCTAAATTTCAAACTATCGTGATTTTTTAATGTCACAATAAAGTTGATTTCTTAGAACATTCAACTCTCTGTTGTTTCATATTCACCTCTTTCTGTAAAACAAAAAATCAATGGTACAATTATATGTTCTAAGTCAATGAACTCATGACATTGATATTATGAAACAGTAATTAATTAAGTTTTGGACCAATATTTTTCATTAACTCTTTTTGGATTGTACCAGAGACAAATTACCTTTTTATTGTCTCACACCCCCTGTCGAATTCTAACAGTGCGATTTCTTTCTCTATTTCTGAAAGTTATGTTTACTTCGAAACATTGGTATGTACTGAGTGCTCCGTATAACCAGAGTTTAAACGGAGGGTATGTGGGTGGGAGAAATAAACATAAAATATACAATCGTAGGAAAATTAAAATCGACGAAAGAAAAGAAAGAAGGTTGTTTTTTTTAGTCGCTTTAAATTGTTATGGGAACGAAATTTGGTTCAAATGTTACATTCTGCTTTGATGATTATTTTTCTGTGCAGTGACTGAAATGCTTAATAAAAACAAATTTATCATAGCTTGTTCCAAGCTCATACTAATAAAATAAACTTAATAATATATATATATATATATATATATATATATATATATATATATATATATATATGTGTGTGTGTGTATGTATATATGTGTATGTATGTATATATATATATAAATATATATTTATATATATTTATATATATATATATATACATATATATATATATATACATACATATATTCATATATACATAAATACATATTTTTTGTCAATTTTGTGCTTTGTTTTTACACTATACCAGACAACCTATTCAGTAAATAATGCATTGTAATATAAACTTATTCTCATACAATTGAAAGCCTATACCCCGTTCATCAATCAATGTCTTCCGAGCCGGTCCCCATCACGCTACAAACAACTATCCCCTATTCCTGACTCCTTGCAAGCCTTTACGTATTTTTTCATGAGTGGATGCAGCTCACAGACGCTTTCGTATCACCCCACCTATACTGCTTTATTAACAATATCTCCCCCATTATCATCTTGTACAAGAAGCAGTAAAGATATTAAATGGATTGTTAAGCCGCATAGACACAATCCTAATCGTTCGTGAAGTATATTTCTTTGGTCAATTTAACATTATAAATATTTGCACACTCGATCGTAAATCAATCTTTCATCTCGGAAACAATTTATCTTGTTAACTTTGTGACAATATGTATTTCTATAACCGCAATCCAGAGACGCAGACAGATTTTCATGTGTCAAAAAAGAAAATGACTCGTTGTTATTTTCCATCTTCCAACTTTCATTATTTCTTTTATCGAAGAATTGACCAGCTTTCCAAATGATAATGAATTACGTACTCACAGAACTATATAGTGACAATGTTTTGTAAAATTCTGAACTGACGGAGGGAAGCTAAGTATATACACAAATATAATAAAATTATATATATAAAAAAAAATCACAAGAAATGAAAGAAGATCTAGTGTGTTATTGTAAACCTTTCCATTTATAATTTCGATGTGATATTTCGATTTTTAATTCCTGGGCATTTTTTCTTAACATGTTTTAATAATGAATTATATTATAACCAACATTAATATGTCAAGAATACTAACCCAAATAAGATTTGTAACCCAATAATTTGTTAATTCATACATTGGTATTTTTTAAATCTTTTTAAGCTGATTCCTAGATATCACATCGTTTCCTTTATCATTCAAAATCGACTTGGATTTTTTAGAATTTTAAACCACTGTGAAAAGAGCTGAACGGTTGAAAAAAGTTGGATGAAAAGAGGAAAAAAACAAAACCGTTCCTTTTTTTCCAAGATATTACAAAAGGTATAAAACTTAAATATAAATAAATAAATCTCATGTTCTGGTCAATATTCTCATTACTATTTTTTAAATTGCAAATACCATTACATAATAAATAACTATAGATAAAATCAATATGAATTCTAGTTTCCCTTATCATGACTAAATTTGTAACCATGTATTGATGCATAGCCTATACACATGGACAGAAATCGATTTGTTTACATTGTGCATAAATGTAGGTTATAGTAGTAGTAGTAGTAGCGTCAGGATTTGGAATGCATTGTATACCTAACCTCAAATAATTTGTGAAATTGAGAAATGTAAGGATATTATCAGATGAGGTAGATAATAATTATACAAGCAAATTAATGAAACCTCAGAATTTGCCATAATACAGAAACCATTATAAACGACAAACGTACCGGTAACTACCATATGCACATTAAATCATTTCTTAAAATGTATCCGTTTTTATCTTGTTTGATATTATTTAGTAGGTGGGAAAATAGTTAAATTCATATTACAGATCTTGTTCAATTTATCAAATAGTAAACCCAAATATTAAAATTCAGTTTAATTAATATTCATTTTATTATTATTTATTCAACACTTCTTATTCAACGTTAGCTTACATCAAATCATATTGCTTACTTTTCATTACACTTTATAGTATATAAATTTTGATATGTAGAGAAGGACTCCGGTCTGTCAATTTTTTAAAGATTTTTCTTTCTTTGTCCACTGTTTATTGTAGCATTATTATTATTATATTTCTCTATATATAACTATGCCATATTTAAATCGATTGAAGAAACCCTTTACTAACTGCAGTAATATTTCTTGACCCTTATTAATAACAATTTAAAGCTGTTTCACGCTAAACAAAAAGTTCTGAGGATGGTATAGACAATATTAATTTTATTATAAAATACTTGAGAGTACCGTTCGGTGGGGTTCAGTTAACATTTTTCGTACTACTGACAAAAAGAAAAAGCAAATAATTCATATCAAACTGCCAAGGTAGATTTATTTCTCTTAAAAAGTTACACCCGACATTGTACGTACATTTTGAAAGATGATGTTAATTTTTACCTAAATACGAAACCAAGATAAACTAAAAGAGGGGAAATCATGTGTTTTTCATAAAAAAGATTATTAAAAAAAGAAAGATTTTTTTTAAAATTTGTCACTTGGCCTGACCATGTCCGAAAGTAAGAAACTGTATTCACAAACACACAAACGTACGGAAACTAACGTGCCTGTGTGTGAATTAGGAAAAAATGGATCCATGCGTGGAAAGCTTATATTAATGTTGTTTCTTTTCTTCAAATAGTTTTCTTTCCTTCTTTGACGATAGTTTGAACATTAAATTCAAGAAAAAAAAAAGAAGAAAAAAATCATCGGTTATTAAGAATTATTTGAATTAAACATCAAAATCAAATTCCATTTATGATTCTTGAAACTTTTCATTCTCGTTTAGATTAGTCATGTTAGAGTCTTAAGAGTATACGCACTCGAAATATTGTTGACAAGATGTAATATTTAACAGAATTTGAAGTATTGATTGATAATTTTTGCAAATTTTATCTATGAAATCTTTGAAAAATTATTTTCATATAATTTAGTTTTGATTGCCTTATTTCTGGTATCATGTGACGCATCATTAACACGACAATTCCCATGGACCCGTTTGTATTGTCGCAATCTTTAGCTGAAAGCCGAGAGAAAATAGGTCGAAAAAAGAATTTAGAGGGAGAGAGAGAAGAAGAAAAATAAAAATTTGTAGTATTCGCACTGCATGGAACCCCATTCAAGTACTTAAAACGCCCTTTTTTAGCATTTCGTTACAAAATGATTTCGCACCATGAAAATAAAGGAAGACATTTTTAACATCGACGAATCCCTTCAAATGATCTTTGATCACGTGATCATAATTATATTATGAGTCGATTGAAAGTCTTGCCGTCCTTTTTCGTATTTTGCTGTAAATTTGATATTAGAGTTACGATTATGAAAGACATTAACTCATTACTATGGTTTTGTTTTTCTTCGGTGAAACATTCTTCCAACAAAAAAACAATTTCTAAATTTCTCTCCCTATGGATTTAGGTTTTCCATAAAAACTGATTCTCAATAAACAATTGAAAATGTCACATCATTATTTTTTTAGAAGAAAAAGTTGGCTTGCAGATCCTAATCAAGTACCTTTATAGGTAGATAAGTATATATATGACAAGCCTTGGTTTGTTTTTAATTCCAGGAAATACAACATTATTTCATTCCTCTGGTTATACCATCTCAAAAACAAAACTGCCACAGAAAGTTGTTACCACTCTCTGTTTTCTGATGAAGATCAGTGCAATAATCTTAACGATATGTTTTCATACCTTCATTTTGAATATTCTAGTTTTAATATTTTTAATACATTTGAACCCAATACATATTAACTCGATTTCAACAACAACAGCCGTTTCATATGGCTTGGGTGTTTGCTTTGAATTAAACCTATACAGTGAGAATTTGAAATGAATGTGGTTACCATTTAGTTGGGTTTGTTTCTTAGTACCATCGCTGTTAAATGTATACTTTAGTCAAACATGTTCCTCATCATGTCACGCCAAACGTTTAGTTAAGTCCTATATCAGCAAACGGAATTCTGACGTGTCACTGCTGTAATAGGTTGGCGAGTGACATAGTTTTTGTCCTATAGTGCCGCCGTTAATGTATCGTTTGCCTTTGTGTGTGATTTATTAAGCCATTTGTTTGACTTACAATTGATTTATTTTAATAATTGATCAGGGAACTAAACAAAATCCTCATTTTTGAATTATTTATACATGTTAACGTGTGTCTATATATAAACAGATACAAAACAATTACTGTAGAATCTTTCCTTTACTGTATACTGTATACCTCAGAGATCTTAACTGCAGTAGGCCTAATACAAGTTACGCAAAAAATCAAAACCAAAAACAGAAAAACACTTTTCTAAAGCTTTGGTGGTTCATCTAACATGAAATGGTTTTGGTAACGCATTATAATATCCCGACTCATTTGCCACAAAATTTAAACTTTTCATTCTTACATTTGGCTAAATTTCACCTTTGGAGGTACAGCATGTGTGTGGCCCTGTCAATGTTAAAGTCATTACGAATATTTCATAGTGTAATTCCATGCACGTACCGTATACGTCAAGTCCTAATTCTTGATTTAAAGGTAAACGTTTTGAAATTTCGTATGTTAGGTTATGTTGATGTATACACCTCTTTAATAGTAAAGCATACTTATTGTCCATTTAGTTATTAAATCAAATTGCTTAACTCTAATGCAAAAAGGAAACTGTATTATAACTTTTAAATTTTACAAAACTAAAACTATTTCGTGAAAATGCATGTTTCACCACAAAAAAAAAATGCCTTTATATTTTCTGTGTCTTTGTTTATGTAGGCGTCTACCACGTGACACAGATATAGATAAACATTCTTGACATATACATATAGACGGGGTTAAGTCTTGTAAGGTGCATCCTTCCATCATGAACTGTGTCCGTTTCTTGCTCTATGCATTAGTTCCATTGGTGTATATTATATCTGAAATGTACTAAAAATCATTCAGCCTGATGTTTATTCTAAGACCACGCGTACATCACACTAGCTGAACAAGTCTTCTATAGATCTAGTATTCTGTAGTCTAGTCTGGTCTGGAGATGTCTGGGCGACAAAATTTTCATAATCAAATGGAAATGGTGGGAAATAATCGCTAATTAATTCCCAATTTGGGAGTCAATCTTGGGGGTTATCTTATTTTGAACCATTGCGATCTTCTTAGGTTGCTTACTTAATTTTAATCAATTATTTAATAATCATTAATTAAACGATTAACTAAAAAAATAGATGTTTTCATTCCTTTCACTTCATGGCTTTATTCTGTATGTGACATAGTTACCACATACAAACACAGAAAACTGATTTGTGTTGTACAACATTCGCATACAAAATTTGGTAAAAAAAAAAACAAACAAACAAACAAAACAGACATGAAATATTTTATTTTCATCATTATATTATAAGTATTTTACCCTTTGGTAATAGTTAGAATTAAGATGTGCGGTTTGTTTCCAGACAGGTCTAGTATGTAACACATAAATATATGGTACATTACGGCAGGCATCGTCACGAGCCGATTTAAATGTGAAATAAAAAATTCCAGCAATTGTTTTTTTTTTTAACTTCTTTCGTCACTCAAATTATAATCACGTGGTATACCGTTCTAGTGGAAACAAAATTGACTTTGAAATTTGAGCAGCATGTTCAAGTAGAAATTGTCGAGATGTCCTATTCTAGGCCTAGTTTTCAAATTTGATTTACAAAAAAAAAGCAAGCAAGCAATATATATAATCCATATGCATCACTCTAAATCGACGTGAATTTCTGAAAGAATTAAGATGGGTTAGATGTTAAGTACCGTAGCTAATACACAATTGATTTAGAAAGGGTTTTTTCTTCTCTAGAAGTGTAAGTAACGAGATACGTGGGGAATGAGATTTGTATTATTAAAGGATATAAGCCCAATTCGTTGGTAATTAATTTCTTTTTTGAAGGAACGCAGATATTGTATCTATACATTAAATATTTTCCACAGGGCATAAAGATCTCAGGTTCTTTTTCGTCTTCTTTATTATTATTATTCTTATTTTTTAGGGGGAGGGGAGTGGGTGGGGGGATGAGGTGAGGGGAGGGGTAGGGTGGGGTGGGTGTTACTAGATTTCACACTTTGAGGTGCGAGTGTAATGTCCCGAAATACGATAATGTGTATAAAGGCAAAACGTCGACAACGAGTACATGAGTAAATGAGTACAAACCCATGAGTAAGAGTGTGTTAAAGTTTACTTTTTGAGTACAAAAAGAGACGGACTCGAGTACAACAAGTACATGGTGAAAGTTAAGTTGAAAGAAATTAATTTATCTACTTATCCGTTGTTACTGAATAAATACTCCAACCGTAACCATATTGAATGGAATCCACCCAAACACATACAAGAAACAGATAATAAAATAGGAATGAATGAATGAGGAAAAGTCTATTACGTAATTTAACATTTGTTTTCAATTTTCAGTTTCATAGGCTTGCTCAGAGATATGAAATGTTGAAATGTGAGTGTCATTGGTATGGGATCATTGCGGAATAATTGCTGAATAATATGTGATATGTCCTACATGGAAATACATCCAAAATTGTCTTTATGTTCCCTGGGATATAATTTCAATCACGTGAAGTCATGCTAGTTAATGTTGGATCAAGTATATTGTTGTTAAGAGAGTCGTCATGGGGATCAAGTGATCCCATAAAATTATACAGAGATTTCAGTTGTAAGAATAGTAAAATGAAATAATAAAAGACAATGGCATTTTGTTGTAACATCCTTATGTTTTGCCTCGCAAACCATTTTGTTACGTCGATATGGGAAATGGACCTAGTGTGAGGTTTTTATATTACTTATTTTAATATGTATACTTATATTTACTTTTATTATTATGTATATTGTACTTCATATGTGAAAACCTAATTACCTTATACCGTTAAGAGAGCACACCCACACCAATGCAATAAAACAAAACTATTTCAACAGAAAA
This sequence comes from Apostichopus japonicus, assembly GCF_037975245.1. Classification (NCBI taxonomy): domain Eukaryota; kingdom Metazoa; phylum Echinodermata; class Holothuroidea; order Aspidochirotida; family Stichopodidae; genus Apostichopus; species Apostichopus japonicus. The sequence continues at coordinate 839,318 of NC_092562.1, forward strand.
CTGATCACCTATATATTCGTGATAACATGTAACTCTACAGTCTTATAGTCTGACTGATATGAGTCATATTTACTAGTGTTATATAGAGACCATCTTAACATTATCTGTATGAATTTAAGTAAATCCATATATCAATTCTTTAATATCGCATGACTAGACTAGCTTCAATGCATATATGCGTCAAATCACATATTGCGAAAAACAATCACCCCGTCCGTCCTATAGCAAATGTGCAAATTGAAATAGGCCTATATTACACCCCTTTCAGATTCCCTCTTTATGTTTTTGGACAACACTTTTTTACATGTAGAGAGTCAGGTGAATAGGTGTTGCTTGAAGCCTCTATTGAGTTTGACAGACACGTTTGGTACACTGTATGGTAAATAGGCTCTTATAATCCGCTTCGGCATACAAATATCATTTGTACGGGTGCACCTTTATAAAATTACTCAATTTGTAACATGTCAGCCGCAGGCCAAAAGAAGAACTTGTTATCAAGTTTTTGCCCCCGGAGGTCTGTTTGACGAAACTGACACTTTTTTGTGTGTGTTAGTGAGTGTGTGTGTATGTCTTGTACGCGATTGCAGCTCAAAAAAAAAAATGAATCCGAAGAAAAGAGTTTGGGATGAATAGGCCGTCACGTTTACGGACAAAAAAACAGAGAGAAGAAAAGTTTTTCAAGTTCACACCAAAAAACTTGTTTAACGAGCCTAACAAAAGATCCCTCTGTCTGTCATTTAGCCTGAGTTTGTGCAAGGCAAATACAGTTGACTTTCAAGAGCAGAATTGCACGTCCGAAAAACACAAGGCCTGGTGAGCGATTGAATCCTGAGGAGTAACAAAAGAATGTATATATCTATCTATCTATCATATATATATATATATATATATATATATATATATATATATATATATATATATATATATATATATATATATATATATATATATATATATATATATATATATATATATATATATATTCCTTGAAACAACAAAATGATCGAGACAAAAGACAGAGAGAAAAGACAATAACAACAAAAAATATCGCAGATCTGTAATTTACTGAGATAAGATACTTTAAGAGACAAATTAGGCCTTCTTTTATATTAATATTTTCCCTTTTCTTCTTAACGAAATACAGTACATTTAAAATGTTGAATTTTGAGTAAAATTTAACAGGTTATTATCAATTATGAAATTAAATGGAATCATGTGATCACGTGTGTGGGATAATAATGACTCATATTCTTTTATCGCACCATCCCCCACCCAAAAAGAAAGAAGAATTCGAGAATTAGGGGGGGGGGGAAGCTGTTTTCATCCCACCCTGTTAATCACTGCTGAGATATAGAGGCGATAAAATATTACAAGAACGTATTCATTCATTCAGTCATTCAGAAGTAACTCTTTAAAAGACACGGGCTACAAAATTAAAAAAGAAAGATAAAGAAATGAACTTAAGAAACAAGAAAGAGGGAAGAAAAGCCATCCACTTTGTGGTCATCAAACTATCTTCAAGTGTTGGCTCGTGAGAGATAATAATTTTGTTCTTTTCTTTTGACTTGTCAGAAACAAAGTCTCCCCCTCGGGAAGGGAAAATAGAAATTGTGAAACACTCCTTTTTTCTCTCACTTCCCACTCTGATCCGTAAATTTGGTTGTTTCTAATTTATGCGTTGTCTCGTTTGAATGTAATCAAAATTGCTTCCCAAGTATCCTCATATAGGGCGAAATTGACACACAAGTATTAGTTTTGCCAAAGGGCTCAACCACTCTACGCCACAAACAAGCGCCTGAGCATAAGAGGACCCTCTCAAAATGGTTGTATATATTTTGTACAAAAGCGTATAACATAATAATCGATAGGAGCTCACATGATAGAGAAAAAGAGTGTTACTTGTATTGGTACATGCTCCATTTAAATGCAATTAGGCGAGAGACAAGTGTGGGTCTACAAGGAATTTATGCACACTTTACTGTCACTTCTTAACACGAAAAATATTTCCCCTTTCTCTGATTTCTAGTGCTTCTAGCTAAGAACATGACTAGACGGAATGTCTTCTAAGATCTTGCATATGCATGAAACATCAAAATTATGAAACAAGCGACTGTCAAAAAAAAAAGCCAGGAAAAGGAAAACACGTCCACAACTTTGCAGATTGTCACGTCTTTGCTAAGATCATTTAATAAACCGTAAACATAGGCACAAAAAACAAACAAAAAAACAATAAAAGCATGTTCATTTAATATTCATGTCATCTGAGATTTGAAAATGTTGTGCAAGGCATATATATATATATATATATATATATATATATATATATATAAATCGGTGTTCTAATTTCTTTGATACCGTTCTCGAAGATCGGTATTATGATAGAATAACTTCTATTTGAAACTTCCTATGATATCCGACATCCGACACCCTTCCCAAGAGCCCCCAATCCCCCCCCCCTCCCCCGCGCCACACGACGCCATCTTCTTTTCTGCCATTATAGTTCTGTCTTCTCTATATATACAGTATGTTAGTCACCCAACCACGTTTATTTCATTTCTGGAAGTTTTAATATTATCCCTTAAAGGAGACATCATTGTTATTATGAAAGCCAATACCGTTGCATCGGTGGATGAGTTAATTTAACGAGACTCCCTTATTTTTAGATACGCTGTTTCTTTATAGTAAAATCATTGATTAAGTTTAGGAAAAACCTGTCGAATATCAACTTTCTAATAACTACAATAACTATATCTGTATTAAAATAATTTTTAATAACATCTTTTGTTTGAATATATATATATTTTTTATCGGAAAACTCCAATGCATAGATCTTTCATCGATCCTTGTGTAAATTTGTTTTTTGGGGAGAAACATAATTGGTCCAAACATTTGTATTGGCTCACGAGTTGAAGTATAACATATGGCCTTAGTTTGCTCAGGTGACACTCAACTAAAAGTATTACATAGGACACTTTTCACATCGTCAATTTTTTTTTTTTTAAATTTTAGGTAAATTTACCGAGAATACATATAGAGAGGGCAACAATTCTAGTGAGTAATTAGGGTGATCTTTTATATAAAAATGAAATAACTTGCTTTTCAAGTAACCATGTAGATATGGCAAAAAACACTTTTATTTCTTTTGTTGTTTCTTTATTTGATGGAATGAAAGTTAACTTTCTTTTTGTGACAAAAACATGCTTTTACATCGCCTCTAGGCACGTTTCGGATATCCTTTTGAGCTGTTGAAAGCACATATTATAGTTAAAAACACTGTAATGCAGTTAAAAGCGGTAATTTTAAACTTATTTTATAGAAATGTGTTAACTGAAAAATCAGGCAGGCAGCAGTATTGATAGTTTGACAACCTTTAAGGACAGAATCTGAATGAAAGTTAACTGTTGTCGGGTATTTATCATGTATTTACGGAATGTGAACTTCTCTAGAAAAGTTTAGGGTTGTTTTTAATAATTCTTTTTATATCATTATTGATCAAAATGTACATCTTTTCATGAAACTAAAATTGACAATTGTCTAAGGAAAGAAACGAATTAGCTATAACATCTTTAAAAGGAATGCCACAAGTGTTTGGTCTTTTGAACCGGTAGTTAAACTACATACAAAATCAATTTTAACTAATGCTTGATAAAAGCAATTTTACTGCTAATATTAACACACACACACACACACATACATTTTGTTAAGGGAAAGGGAGGGAGGGGGGGGGGGGGAAGAAGTTATGTCGAAACCAGTATTTCTTGATAAACTTGCAATGGTCAGTATTCCAATAACAGTAATGAAGTAATACCGGACATACGCATCTCCACACCCGAATTATCACCCGTCCACACGTTCGCGTAATGCCAAAACAATAACTGTACGGCTGATATGAAGCAAAATGGTAATCTGTATAAAATTCTCTTCTTAACGCCAAAAAAAAGAAAATATGAAAACAATGTTTCTCTCGTATTTCAATAGCCTACCATATAATAGAAGTGAGATCAGTTGCCTTCCTGTCTTTTATAGCCTGTAACATGGCTGCCTGGCGACGCTTCAAATTGAACGAGGTCAAGCGGCAAACGCACACTCTTTAGTTATATAGTGCTTCACGGGGTTAGCTAATCAGCAGCGGTTTTATCTCTCAAATTCTATATAGAGTCGGTTTCCGTCTTTGGCGTAGTAACGTCTGTCTATTGGATGTCAAATTGTTGCTGATCACTCACCAGTTCCGGTTCTTTTACGCGGATGCCGTGCGTTGAGGGAGGGCAGGGTGGGGGATGACGCGGTGGGGAGAGGTAGTGTCCCTCCCTCTTTGAGATTATGTTGGGAAAATGAAGTGTGTTGAGATGCAAAATGGTGCTATATTGTGCAACTTTGGAAACAATGTCTGTTATATGATTTTTGGTTATATTCTGTCTACGGGGGGGAGGGGAGGGGGAAGGGGAACCGGCTGAGCGCCCATAATTGAGACCCACTCCCCAGAAGTATACGTGGTTGCGCGTCAATCTATTCGCAAATATATATTCACAAAGTCTTAACTATACCATCTTTGAACTTTAAGGTTTAGCCCAACTTGTAACAAATCCCGCAGAGTCCTTAACACATATCTACCATTCTAGTGTTGATTTAAAACGTTATAACACTTTCCTATCCTTTTATTAAATTATATGAAATGTATACGCCATCTCGTTCAATTTGTTTTATTGATCTTTAATTGTTTAAAGATAAACCTCTCTCTAATTTTTGACGATCAAATATGTTAAGTTGAATCTTATTTTAAAACTAACCGATTTCGAAGCATCTGTCCTCTAGTCTAAACATACAACATGAGTTGAAGCATGCAACCAATTAATAGAGTCGAACAGTACTTTCGGATACTCATATGGGTAGTTATCTAGTGTTAAAAGTATTATGTCTATATATTTATTTTGAAGAGGAGAGGCTGTATTAAACAGCTGCGCTAATAATGTGGCTTAACTAAAATTGTGACATATATACGAAAAGTTCACAAAACAAGACCTCCACATTGTTAACAAAACAAACAATTCTTTACCAATCCCAGTGCGTGGTATCCAACGTATAGCCACATTAGAAGGAAGATGACGAAAAAAAACAACAAAGTTTGATGTTTACTCAAAAGCTAGGAAAATTAAATCTCTGTATAAGTTTGTTCATAATTCAAATATGATGGGATAGTGTAATACTATTGAATTTGACGATTGATTTTATTTGAAAATAAATAGAAGGAATTAGCTAAAAAAAAAAAGAATTAAAGTTTGTTATCCAATGGGCGTCACATGGCCTTACTAAATACAGTTTGTCAACGGAAAGTATGGACAATATTGGTTTGTATTAGTGGGGACAAAATAAACAAACACAACGTATTCCACGCGCTGGCAACAGAACAAGGCCCAAAGAGGTTCAAATGAAATACTCTACTGATAATACTAATACAAGTGTTAACACGGCCGGAGGGGGTTGTGGAGGGGGGGGGGCGGGTGTCGATTAAAGAGGCTCGTGGTGGCCGTGGAGAAGAAAAGAACTTGCGAACGCTACTAATTACTTATATGGTCTGTCAAAAGTGCTACAAGCAAACGTGAAAGTGGAAATTATTGGTGGGGCTGGGGAAGGGGGTTGTGAGTTTTTAGAAACTGTAGGGTAGCTTAGGGGCAGCGAAGTTGTTGGTACGATACGATACCGTAGCCATGTATACATTATGTAAGAGTGAAGGGAGTGGTTGGTGGTTGGTGAATCTAGTGATTACGCGAAATACGAAACCTGTAATTTAATAAATCAAACATAATCAGAGAATTTAAAGTAAAATAGTCAACATGAGTTCTAATATGTTTGAATATTTACCTGTTGAATCACTTGATATCTCGATTTTTGTCTTTGTTTTTTTGTTGTTGGTAGATTTGTTATCTTGCAATTTTTCTTTCTTTTGTTTATTTTGTAGATAATAATGAAATCACCACGGTTACGGTAGATGACAGAAAACAAGACAGTGATCGTGAATCTCCTACAACTAGCGTTCCAGAACCTAAAACAAACTTGACTACATCAGAGAAAGCAGACGACAGCATGAAAAGGCCCGCGGAAAACAAAACCACAGAGAACAGCCCCTCGCCAGATAAGAAAATAAAGAAATCGTCGACATTAGATACATTCAACGGTCTCGCAGCGAGCTTCGTGTCCCCTTTTAGACCTGGGAGGTTATCCCCGATAGAAATCTTATCGCGTTTGTTTCCTAGTCAGAGACGATCTGTGTTAGAACTCGTCTTACAAGGTTGTAACGGAGACTTGATAAAAGCCATCGAACATTTTCTCTCCGCTACAGATAATTCCTCGCAAGAAAGTAACCAGCCGACGACGAATAACTGCGAAAGGACAAACAGTTATTTTGCCTCAATTGGTAAAATGCAAGAACTTTCTAAACCACCGCAATTCCACCCCACTCTGAGCGAAAAGCACAAGATGGGTGTAGTGGGTGGCTTAAAGTCAGCTTTTACGCCCCTCCCACCGACAACTCTCTCCCCTAATACATCCCTTCCGCTCTTCCTGACACAGAGACCACCACACCCCTTCCAACATGAATCACTGCTCGGCAGAGCACCTGTCTTTGCCTCGTCCGCATTGGGCGACTTATCAACTTCCGGCGCATCGGCGCCAGGCAGGTTTGTTTTCCCTGCTCTCCATCCGTTTAGTTTGGCTGGGAAGCTACCAAACTCTGCTGACATGTTCCCACGCTATCTGTTTGCCCCCTATGCATCTTGTCCACCGGAGTGTGTACAGTGTCCGGGACTCATCAGAGGGGGACACGGTACCGAACCCAGCAGCCCCTCTGAAGATACCCCGGATGGAACTGTGACTAGTAACACCAAGAACGAATCTGATTAACATAACTGCATGATGGAAAAAAGGCATTCGTTATATACAGATGCCGAGAGATCCTTCCCCCAATCCCACTTTGCTCAACATGAAACAATTGTCAGAATAATAAAATTGGATTGGAATAAAAAGTTTGTTATCGTCTTAGATCGTTTCTGATATACAATAGCACGCTATGTATGACCATACGTGTCAATATGGGGATTTAATACAACACCATTTGTTTGTTCAGATGGGGTTCACCCGGTACAGATATTTAGAGCAACAAACACAGCTTGAACAAACAGCAAAGAGCAAATGTATACGTTATATAGGTTATTTTATCAATAAATGGCAGCTTTGTTTTTAGGGGTTTATGATTAAAAAAAAGAAAGTAGCTTTACTTGTCCACTTTCATTACGAATAATGAAGAAAAAGTCGACAATATCAAAATAGTGTCTTATCACGAAATGTTGAGAATCGAATCTAGTAAATTAAGTACTTGCTGATTAAATGAAATTATTGCACATTTTTTGTTGTAATTGATTGTAACTTTATTTTGATTAGAATCCACTTTATTTTGATTAAAATCCACTTTATTTTGATTAAAATCCTATCGGTATTTTAATCAAAATAAATGCCGACAAAACACCCCCAAAAATCTTCTTAAGTTATAATGAAATTAAGAAGATGTTACATGTCACGACAATGCATAAGTAAAGTTATGATATCTTTCATCTTAAATTAATGACGTCACGCATCATGAATATTCACGACTCGAGAGTACTAGTATGAGGGAAACCTTGCTTGACAATTAAATTTTATTTCTTCATTTATTTTATGATTTCGTTACATTATAATATTTAAAGTTAAAATTAAATGTTTAAAAAAAGGTTCTTTTTTTGTTACACACTCTCAACTACGTTATCATTTACGTTATCATTATACGTTATCATTTACGCATGCGTACTAAGAATCATGTAATGTATAAGCCGAACTCAAACTCTATCATGACCATGCCATTAGTATTGGACCATACCATTAATAAAGTAAGACAGGAGATCTTTCCTTAAAATCTTATAAAGTAACGGTTGATACAAACTAGCCTATTCATTTTTTTTTAATTTCTTAAGCAAATTGTTGTTCTGTTATTAGCCCTGTAAACAAATTAAACCAAAAACAAGAACAACAACAACCAGGTAAAGCTAAAGCGCACAATTTTTCTTCTTCAATCGGCTGGAAATGAAATTGTAGAGAATGGGTTACACCCTGAGATTTTTCCGACTACTATTTTTAGCTCTAATTTGAGAAATATAAAAATAACTATCTTTTTATGGACTGTCACTAGATTTCATATTCTTCTGTCTGAACCATCATTGAAATGTTGAAGGATTCTTGAGTTAGAATGTTAATGTTTTTACCGAATAAATTGAAGTGTTGTTTGTTATTATTATTTTACTTTTAATGCATACACTGAGACTGAAATTTCGTTTCTGCCTTTGGAAATAAATAATGATTAGAATACACTAATGCTACAGGCGTTTCCACCATCATGAAACTATGTCACACTTCAAGTATATGTGTACATGAACATGTTTCTGAAAGTTATTTTATTACTGACAACAAAAAAAACACTTGGAAAATTCTCGTCTATGGTAATGTGAAACAACGAAAGTAGGTCCTTGTTAAAGAGACTCTTTTCCTGTTTAAATGTTAGAAGCACATATTGAGCTTGAGGCTAGGCCTACTTCATCGTTCAAAATTGCAGTAGGCTGTTAATGTAAGTTGAATGTCTACTGCAAAAGTTTTCTCATTTCCTTTTAAGTCATTTGCTTACTAAAGTTAGCAATTGGAAAAAAATATATACATACATTAATGACGTCAAATTATAGACTTAAACCTGACTGAATTATCACAGAAGTTCATGATTTGAAAATAATAAAAGATATAAAAAAATATATAAAAAATAAGTGTTGATGGTAGGCTGCAGGAATCATTCTAATAAAACAACAGACAAAGCAAGGAGGACCCTCGAAAATCCCACCATTAATATATATATATATATATATATATATATATATATATATATATATATATATATATATATATATATATATATGAACTGGAAGAGGAGGCGAGAAAATCGATTGATGTAACATTTTATGGGCATAAGAAGCTATTATCCAATTGTTATGCAGAAGAAACATTTTCGAAAAAGCGTTGTTCTCTTTGTATTCATATAACTACCAAATAACTCATTAATGACGAGATTATCAATTCATCCATTTATCGAATAATCGATAACAATTCTTACAACCATGCTTATAACCAACCACAATCGTCTCCGATTTGATGGGCGCTGTTCTGATATATTGTTTTAATTTGAATAAAAAAAAAAACAGAAACTGATAAAAAGTAATTCACAATAAGAGGTAAAAAGAACACTGTTTCTTTGTATGTGTGTGTTTTGTATATAAGTGAAACTTTCATTTTGTTATTTGTAACATCAAGAGAGCTTTTGAATGTGGAAGGAGGCTACGCTACAAAAAAAAAATCAAACTTTTTGGCTGAAATAATAATAATAATAATAAATGATATTAATGGGATATATATGTTTATTTGGAACAATTGTATAAATTTGACATGTAATAAATAAGCTCTTTGAAAAGATGATGTGTGTATGTAAGTTCCATTCGTTTGGAAGGTACAAAAAATAAACTGACTTTTTCTTACGAATACTACTACCAATGCATTGGTATCTTTTCTGCGTTTTCTGAGTTCTTATTTCTTCGATCTGACGTCATTCAGTTGGTTCCTTATGACGTCATCCATATCGCATTGATGAATCCAGGATTTCTCGGAAGAGAGCGGCCCCGGGAGACTAGTAGTATCGATGGATACCAAAGTTACTAACGATGTAGCGCTGCGTAAGAAATACCGTGAAAAAGTACTAAATGCTCGCGCGCATCAAGCGTTCTCCATGCATGCTGCCATTATATATATATATATATATATATATATATATATTTAAATATATACCTTGTTCTGAAACAAAGTTATATGATTAAATGTCATAATGTATCAGATTAGGGGCCTTGAGCCCCTGGGCCCCTCCCTGACTCGGTGGGTTTGCGGTGAGGGAATGGAATCACCGACTGTTGACGAAAGTTAGCTATGGAAACTCTTTGACATGTATTTAAAGTCGGCTGCAATACCATACAGCATGCAAGGGGCCTCACATATATTTGTACGTGTGCCACACGTGGGCCAGAAACATTGGAGCGGGTGTCAAAGGGCACTACAATTACACTATAGTCTATCCAGGTTGACCCAATGTGCAGGATAGGCCGGTATGGTGCTCAAGTCTAAGGTATTAAGGGTCATGATCAGTACAAGATTGTCTGCCAATTTTTTACTTTCTTTTTCCTGAACCGAAGGCCACGACCCTGATATGCTATGATTCTTTAGAAATCACAACCGAGGACCTGAAATTATTTTGTTAAAGTCCTCGGTCAGATAGCAAAACAAACGCACAACGATGATACTATTGTGTTTATTCAGAAACACATTCTATTTTATTAACCCCAGAATTATAATAGAAGGACTGAAAAAACATAGTTACGACTTATCAATAAATGGCCAAAAAAAAGAAAAGACTATTGGTTTTTGCCACCAGAAAGTTAAAATTGGATTGGTTTTATTGTTGTGGTTGGATTTAGTTTTTCATTTAAAATCGCTCTGAAATTAAATTAAAGACATTATCGATCTTCTTTTGTGTTAATGTTATATATATTACGATTAATCCCAGAAAATATTAATATTTCATAGGAAATGCAGTGGCATACCGAGAACAATACTTTAACGTTCAGTCTAACAACGTGTTATTAGGAAATACAACTTCAGATATCGGAATTGTTCTAACCACAAAAAAAAAAACATTTTGTATTATTCTTCAGGCTTTTTATAGTCAAATATATGTTGTGACGTCAGAGACGTCAAAGTGATACAAACTTGTGATAAAAAATCAAGCTATGGAATTAGTATAGCAAAGTTATATTCATTTTGGTGGACTACTATAAAAGAACATTCAAACAACCTTTTATTTCGTTTTTACGGGAGTGAAGGTGGGGTGGGGTGGGGGGGGGGGTGGAGGTTCCTACATTCTTTTCCCAACAGTTTCATAAAGGGCAGCATGCATTTTCAACGTATTGACATTTAACGATAAATTTATATACAAGCACGAACGTTTTAGTACAGGTAATACTATGCATGCTTTCTCTTCGCACATTATACACTATTTGCTGAAAGATAAATAAATAAATAATTAAATAAATAAATACAAAGAAATACAAAGAAATAATAATAATAAAACAAATATGAGCCGGCACCATTAGTTTTTGGCTTGTTTCTGACAACTAAAGGTATTCAGTAAGAAAACAGGGACAAATATATTTCATCACATTATCGCCTTATCGCGTTATTAAGTAAATATACCAATTATCAACCACATTCTCCCACGATCATTCACAAAGAGGTAAAACCACAATATATACAAAACATATTTGTTTTTTGAGGGTGAAGACATTCGTACCACTTCCAGCAATAGAAGGAAAACAAAACAGACCTTATTAAAGAAGAGAAATGATATGGGAAAACAACACGTCAAGGGATTTATGTAACTATATATATATATATATATATATATATATATATATATATATATATATATATATATATATTTATATATATATATATATATATATATATATATATATATATCCATATATATCTATATATATAGATATATATATATAGATATCCATATATATATATATGGATATATATATATATAGATATCCATATATATATGTGGGTATATATATGGGTATCTATATATATATATCTAGTGAAGGATCCAGGACATCATGGATGGGCCAGAGACAAAATAGCACTTGCATAAGAAAGCATCACTAAAATGTAAAGGAATGCACGTAGGGGTTGCCGTCCACCCCAACACCCCCCCCCCCCACCTATTCGATCCCGTTCCATGGATTCATTCCCTGAGATCGAGGTGTAATTTGAATGATGTCCTTGGTCGCTTAAAACGTCAGCAAGATGCAACGTTACAAAACTGAAGGTAAATCTTAATTCGAACGATCGACTGTAAATGATTTTGAAAGTCTCTGTTTATTATCTTTCAACACCGGCGTTCTTTCATATCAGCCTGTTCCTTCACTGAGCTGTCAGATAGACCCCTAACGTTATCTTATTTTCTTAAATCAATATTTCTCCTTTCCGTCCTAAAAGTTTGATTTTTGTTGTTGTAAGATTCTTTGTTGACAGCTCAACACACAGGTGTAATAATGTCGCCGACAATAGTTCAATATAATACAGACATGTAAGGCTTAAATTAATTAATATATAAAACTTAAAATGACAAAGTCAACGTCACCCTTTTTAATCCCCAGCTACCCAATTCTATTCTAGGGACTACACTTTTTCATTATTAAATGTCAACCTACCAAATAACTTCATCCTTTTTTATCTTTCTCTCTCTCCTTCTCCCCCCCCCCCCTCCAAAAAATCAAAAAGACAAAAAATGAAGAAGGGAAAAACAATATTAATAATCCTGCCCATCTAAGCTGAAAATAAAGACAACGCGCCAATAATTTGCCTTCGGGATTCGAAAGGGTGCCCTTAAGATTAGATAGAATGATCTGTAATCTGTCAGATTGTGGCCCCCCTAACCTGTTGATTCCTTAATTGCGCCAAATTTAATTTGGCGCTATCATCCACGATTGCTTTACACCTCGTTGATTTACTCATAAAATTTGTGTACGCGTTTCTTAACTTATACAGCAAAAAATGGCCCAAAGACAGAAGAAATAAAGAGGAAAAAAAAGAAAAAAAAAGAAAGAAAGTAAGGTGTAATAAAACAATGTGTAATAAAACAATAGCTTTAGTGAGGATATTCGAGAAAAAAAACAAAGAAAAACAGTAAAATAAAGGGGAAAAAATGATGAGGTTACGCGATCGATGCTCAGTTAATGCCTTGGGATCATTCACACCGGTTTTCTAATTATTCGTTAACGCCCCACAGAGCAATTTCAGCGCCAGATTTTGCGTTCAATTACACCGCACACGACTCTTGTCTAGCTAATGTTCTCAAGAAAACTCGATGAATTGAAAATATATAAAAAAAAAAAAATGACAAAAAAAATATATAAAAAAATACTAATACTAATAATATATTAAAAGTTAAAAAGAGAAATAAGACATGAAATAAATAATATAAAGTCATATAATTGACGAACAGACAAGGGTAAAAGAAAAAGAAAAAAGAAAATATGGAATCTAAGAAGGCATTATTAAACCCCTCGAAAGGAATTTTAATAACAGTAGAAGTCAATAACGCGGGTATCATACCTTGTCAGAAATTACTCCCTCGTGCGGGGGAAAAAAACACAAAACAGTTTATTGCTTAGAACATTCGCTCTTCAGATTTCTGTTTTTTTTCTGCCAACCAAGCGAACGAATAAATTATAATGAGATCTAAAAGAATAATGTCAGATGTGTTTTATAATTTCCCGTTAATATCTCACTTTCCGAAGCGTGTTTCGGCAATTTTATGTCTTTGAAGTCCAAGGTAGCGTACATTCATAGTCGAAAACCCCGGAAGCCTTCCTTGCTGTTTAACCTCCGAAACATATCATTTCGATTCGACTCTCTTTTTTTTTAAACTTTGTTTTGTCTTTTCGCCTGTTATTTTTAATAAGAACTGATTCTGTATAGTTGAAAAGAATAGATGACCTTAAATTGCTTTGCTTTGCGAGATATTCTCTGGCCTTAGAAAGAAAGGTAGGAACGTTTACATATTTCCAAAAGGACAGTAGGATATGTGCTAAGAGTCGCACGTGTCTCATAATGTGAATAACAAGGTAAAGGCATGTGTCGGATGTATAGCGCATTAGCATCCCTCGAGAGGGGACAGTGATGGAAAAACATTAAATAAATATTAAATTCCTTGAAATGTAAAAATTCTGTTTGGAAAGCAACAGGAAGAGGGTGATTATTCTCTGAGTGGGCATGTATAGATAAAGATAAAGAGAGAAAGGGGCGGGGAGGAGGGGGGGGGAGGATGGGGGTGTTTGGGAAGAAGTAGGGTGGAGAGGAAGATGGTCAATATAGCATAACATAGAATATAGCTCTAAGGAACAAAATAAAACAAAGCAAAACGAAACGAAACGAAACCGAACGAAACCGAACCGAACCAAAACGAACCAAAACAAAACCCGAACCGAACCGAACCAAAACGAACCAAAACGGACCAAACCGAACCGAACCGAAACCGAACCAAGTCAAAACAAACCAAACCAAACCGAACCGAACCGAACCACACCAAAACGAACCAAACGAAACGAACCCGAACCAAACACAACAATGACATGGGATGGTCAAAATGCCTCCTTACAGCCAATTTGGTCTAAACTATGCATTCTGTCTGGTTATATAAGGTATTCCTCCTTATCAATGTGAGAGTGAAATATCTGGGTAGAACCTCGTAGACTATAGACCCTCGAGGAAATTTTGAAACCATGCTCAAATTTTGGACCAATAAAATTAAATCTTAGACGAAGAAGAGCTATGCAGCTTTTGTCTATAAGAGTCACTGACCCAATTTAAACCATTTTATCCATGAGTACATTTCTGTTAACATTCCATTCCTTAGCTACATATATATACTTCTGAGATACTAAAGTGAGAATTTGGAAGTTTTCCCCACAAGCTTTTTTTCATAAGAGTTGATAAATATTCCAGATACAAAGATCTGCATTAAAATATTAGATATCTCAGATTCGTGGCGGTAAATCCTCGTCATACGATACAAGGTCGTGACTTTTGTCATCTTTTCGTACAGCTGGCCTGAAGCTAAGTTATTCACTTGCAACTTAAAAAGATGTGATGTAACATAGATGTAAACAAGTCTTTATCGAATTATCGAAGGATTTCCCTCGGACATCTCTAGACCAAAGACTTATAAATTTTGAGCGATGATTAAGCCAATTCCTAAAGGAATACCTCAGGCGATGTGTAATTAATTTATTCTCCCCCTTTTGCCTTAAATTTTGACAAGGAAGAAAGAAAAAAAGGTTTAATAAGCAGCCAGGCAACCACAGAAAGAAAGAAAATGGAAAGAAGTTACTCAATATTGTCTACACTTCTTTTTTCTTCTTCTAGCTCTCTACGACTTCTTCAAGTTGACAAATGAAGATCGATATAGAGTGGTAGGAAAACATGAGCAGTGAGGACTGCTCGATATGATCTCATTATAAAATGACTTGCAGACTGAGATGGATAAACACTGCCTATATTGAAAAGAAACGACCATTTGCTTTGCTTTAAGTCAATCTTAGACGAGTTATAAAATTGAAATTTTTGTCTTTCTTTAGTTTGGGAGATACAGTAGCTATTGCCAAGGGCTTTGCTTTCCTCTTCAATATGTCCCTCAAAGGATTTGCGAAAATATCTCGACACCGTAGCAAAATTTATTAGATCAAATTTTGTACACTTGAAAAATGTTGCATTAAGGATCGAACGAATATTGGGTGGCTGGCTGACTTAGGGAGATATATTAAAAATTAAAATAAAGAGAGATAGAGAGATGAAGAAGAATAAAATAGATTAAACTCAATGAACTTTCTGAGACTCTCTCTCTCTCCACCTCTCTCCATCTCTCTTTCGTTTCATTATTAGAAAACGAGAGTTTCAAATGATTCCAACCGGTGACGGCATAATGAATATTGCAGAGGAGTTGTCTCCGACACATAGCCAATGAGAGATTGGGACGTCAATTTCATTTGATGTTGAGACTGTGAGCCTGAATCGAGAGGAGGGAGAGAAACAAAAGAAAGAAAAAAAATAAAATAAAGGAAAGGCGGGAATATAGGGAGAATAAAGACACTACGTTAGTTGGTTGATAGAGCATGAATGCACTTTTGAATTCCAAGGAGAGAGAATTAACAAAACAAGTCAATACATCCACTCTATCCATCGATGAATTTGTTATCATTTGTACTTGACAGGGTGAAGACTCAAAGTACATCACTAAAAAGAATGATCATTGTGGACACTCTCACAGAGAGAGAATTCTTTCAATCTTTAGAATTTAGGGTGGTGGATTGCAGAGTGAATTTATATCTAATCTGTTTCAGTTTTCAATAACGACAAGTACCGACCTACACAGGTTTTCAGAAATTTCATATCATTGAATATACATGTGACGTGATAATATTTGATTCGATATCATCATACAACCGATTGAATAGAATAGAAGTAAAAAAACACAATATAGAATGAAATGACATCAAGATGACATGAATTAATATAACATGAAATAAAAATAACATGTTATTTCCTGCCATGTTATTTCATGTATATGTTTATATTTATATGTGATTCCATGTGTTTTCACATCGTTCCATTTGATGTCATTTTATGTAATAGGCTATAATGATAAATCATATTTTTTTTCCAGTTTTGTGTCGTTCTAGACTATTCGCCAATTCCCACCGATTTTTTTTTTTAAACCTACCGAGAATCAATCCATTTATATATATATATATTGTTTATCTTTCTTATTTATTTATTTTTTTCTGTCAAAGAAAGCAACTTAGTAGATAATTAACGAATTCGTTCAAGTCTGCAGAAGGAGACAAGCTTGTAATCTCTGAATTTCCCTTTGGCATACTACATTATCCATATAAGCTGTTCTTTTTATGTAAATCACATACAAACACAAGTACCTGTTCAGAGAAAATCCTATACCTGCATAGCTACTCAACTGTTTTGAAGTTCATATTATGACGTCCAAAAAAAATCATCTATAAAATAATACATTATGTCGATTTGACTGCAAATCGTGTGGTTTCAGTCGATATTTCTGATACTAAACCTTAAAATGAAAAACAAAACATTGTTCTTTAAGTTTCATATGCAAATATAACTTTCTTCCCCTCACATCCTTAACATTTTGACGTTAACGAAGTTCTTAGACGATTTTTTTTTCTGTTTGTCATTAAACAAATATTTTCTAACTGAAAACGGCAGCAACTACTAAGATATACCATCGGTTGCCTAGTAAAGCAAAGTTTTTTTTGGTCATCAAATGTCAACATTGAAATAAACATCTTGTATCGAAGCAACCAGTGAAAATGTCAAGAATTTGTAATGCTACTGTATTTGTAAAAGAACGCAACATTTTCATAGGTCTTTACTCTCAATGCGTAACGTGTGTTTTTGATTACTTTATTCGAACCTTTAGGCAGCAGCAGGTTAGGCCGAATCTCAGTTTTTTTTCTTTCTCTCACTTCTTGTTTAGGTAGTTTTTCCATTATAAAACTTTGTTGGGCAAATATTTTAGCCAAAGCTATGGGGTGGGGGGGGGGGGGTACGTATGTAACCAATCCAAGTTTTGCTCCCAAAAGAGTACAATTCTCAAACAATTTGATTGTCGGAAAGAGATATATTTGGTCAATATTACGGTAACTTTGGTTCGATGCATAAGTATACCATTGTTAGGTATAAAACGATATATTTGCCCAATCTTTTAAGTGTGTATACAAAATATATAGGCTAAGTTTTTTATTTTGTGTACGGGTGTGTGTGTGTGCTTACTTACTCATCCAAGTTTACATCTTCGCCTCTCGTGTGTTATAATAGCTATTTGCAACCTACAGAATATTATACTCAAAATAAGACCGGAATGGATCAAAATAACATACCTTTGTAGTTATTACTAATAAAGTGATGCTCTCTCTATCACATTCGTCGCCCCAGACACATTTCATATCTTATATTAACCAAATAAAATTCGACAATTGGAAGTTTCTCATTTTCGATTGTTTTACTTTATTATTTGAAACGAAACTTTATAAGTCATACTACATTTGATATGTTATATTTAATAATAGGATATGAATTAAAGATGTACTATTTAGATCAACTGAAAAGAAATAACTCCTTTTGCAACATTCGCTAGCAATGAAATGTGTATACGTTAGAGTCCACATATAGACTCTTATTGTCTTTATTCCAAAAAGCGAGAATTTCATTTCTTGAGAGTGTCCTCAATAACCACTCTTTATTCATTTACATATTACTTTTAATTTACGAGAAATGACCTTAAAACATTTGAAGCTCATCGAATAAAGTGGCTGGGCTATTTAGGTTAGCTTCTCAGATGCAAAACTCAAGACTCCAAAGGAAAACATAACACTTTCAATGTCCTCACTAAAAAACATGTTTACTTTGGTGGAAACAGGTAATACTCTTCGTTTATTTCAGGGAAGGAGGTGCAATTTATCTATCCTCTATTTATGAAGTATGATATCGTCAGACTATGGCCTATTACAATAATAAATCGCTTGGTCTGCAATTTTTTTTTCTTTAGATAAACTTATACCTTGAAATTCTTCAAAAGAACAGAAAGTTCAATAAGCTTCGTTGCATAAATGTGATTTTTTCATATGTAGCAAGGCGGGAAGGTGCACGCAACATTTGTTGATTCCCCTAAAACTATAATGAAATCAATAAAAAGCGAAATAAAATTTCTTTCCATGACATTGAAAATTTGTAAATATTAAAAATGTTCTTTATAAATCAACATCTTTCTTCAGTTATAACTTGGTTTCTTTTTATTTATATTTATGCAGAATTCAATTACACCACAGAATTGATTTGTTTGTTTAAGCTGTTGTGATTCGAAATTCGGTGTGAGTGACATCGAAGGTCGACTATAGAGGCTATTTATCTGTATTTAGTTTGTTAATCGCAGTAATGAAAATGCGCGACCGAAAACATGTAATAAATACATTATAGAAAAGATTACGAAATAGTGACAAATTAAACTTCTAACTGAGAGCTCCCCCCCCCCCCCCCACGCCATGTAACAATTTTACGAAATATAGGGAACCCTGTTTACAAAGGATATAATTTTACGTTGGAATTTATAGCTAAATACAGAAGTCTATGTATACTGTCGATTAACAAAGGGGTGGAAGGGTAGTGGAAGGGGAAATAGATTGGTTGTTGCATGGGTGCAGTTGAGTTCTGTATTAATAGCGCATGAGACAGCCAAATCAAGAAGTCCCATTCCAGCCTTACTGTGGGGTACAGATAGGGCATGACAGAGACAAAACGAAGAACCCCACTCGAGCTTACCTACCTGGAGTATAACTGAGAAAATTATTGTTTTGTCTGGGAAGTGCATGCAAATAGTTTGTACGTGTGTATAGGTGGGTTGGCGTATAGGGTTGGGGTAGATAGGGTAGGGGGGGGGGTCGTGGAGTGCATGGAGTGGGTCTGACAAGGGAGTTGATGAAACAACAGGTGCATGCGGTAGGTATGTGAAGGGCTTTATGTAATCGGCTTTCCCGGTTAAAGCCTAGATTGTGACAATAACATCTGGCGTCTTTACGCCATGTACGTGTGCAACAGACCGTTTTGAAAGAGATTGTAAGAGGAAGGATATAAACATCATATCACCTTTATCGAGAGATTTGTGTATTCCCACATGTCAAGAATGATATTTAAAAACCATAAATAAAAAATACTCTTTATCTCTTTTCAATATCATTTTGTTTTCAAAAGATGATAACGTGCCCACTTGTATCCTTCAAAGCAATTTAATCGTTTTCATTTCTCAACTTCTTCTTATTAGCTTCAAACCCTGTCATATCATCACACTTTCAATAATAATGTTTATTCAAAATACAGCAAATATTTTCATCAAGAATGCCTCTCAGCTCTATATTTTAAGAGCTAAGATATATGACAAAGTCTATTGGGATAGCAACCACAAAATGGAGAGTATAAAAGCAATTAAGACTGCCATTTGTAAAGTACGCAGTCATTATAACCATTTAAAAGTATTTATATTGGCACTAAAGATATTGAAATAAAAACAGTTTATAGTACATATATATAGATATATATCTACATATATGTCTATATTTTTTTGTCAGGATCATTAGCAATACGTTTGATATGTCAATCAACCCTCGAGGCTACCAAAAAAAAAAAAAACCCAACCCAACGAGATGTGGCCACTCGTCTAAAGCACACACTCGAGTTCACCCTTAGACCGATTGAACAAATATACAACAATAATAACACAACACTATAACAATGGGGGTGGGTATATAGACGGTGTTGCCAGCTCTCCTCCCCTGCGGACATGGAACGGGCATTGTATCTCTAGTCCGGAGCGGGTCAGCCCGTTGACCGCAAGCGATGACCACTGGTTTTTCTTTCTTATTTACATTATCGCCATTTCGTTTTCCATTCTCTCAGTCACCTGTCCTTCATAAATACTCTCTAGATTTTGATCAGAGATTTTCGTGAATTTCATCATTAAAAAGAATAGTCCAGGTCAAAATTTCCCTTTGATATGTTAAAGAGGAACATAATCTAAGCATTGTGGTGAAATTTGCATTCAATTCCTATGTACCTTATTTGAGATAATGACAGTTGAAGTTGCCACCTTTCGTACCAAAAGTGAACTTGGAGCAAGCAGGTGTGACGTCATAGTTGCACACTGATAAATAATGTTTTGTTTTCCTTTAAAATTTACGTCTAATTTTTTACTCCACAAATAGATGCATCCATAATGCGAATGTACCATATGGTATTAGTATTTTATAAACTTCACATCCCCTTTAGACAAACTAGTAAGCCTATCCAATCCAAGGTCAAATCAATAGACAAATCATTATTTGTCAGTGCGCAACTGTGACATCACACCTGTTTGCTTCAAGCCCAATTTCGGTAGAATATCAGATAACTTCAATTATCAGATAACTTCAAAATAAAATAAAAATGTTATAATTTAAACGTCTTTTATCAACCGCAGGCAGAAGCCTATATGCAGTAAGCTTGAATAGAACTATTGATACAATAAAGTCAACAATGAAAGAACAGATAATAGTAAATCGAATAATAAATTAAAAACTACTAAGTATTATAGAAAGTTAAGTAAGAGATATTTGATTTGAAAATGACAAGCAACTAAAGCCGATATGCAAAAGAAAATATATGACCGTCTAATCGTATGTAAAGTGTGAGATAGCCCCTGCCTCTGGGCAGGGGCGTAATGGCGGTAAAACGAAAAAAACAAGGTTCGATTTTTTCATTTTTTTTCATGTTCAGAGACATTAATCAGTGTTTTTAATAAATTAATGGTTGCTTAACGCTGTTGTTATACGTCTGTCATTTGGGAGATAGCTGGGAGATAGTAACGGAATCGAACACATACGAACGCGAATCGGGCCAGTGCAACCTCTGCGTAGAAGAAAAGCTGACAATCTTACGTACAAAGGACACAATAAACAAAACAAAAAGATTGAGCTCGTCTGAGAGTATCGCCATGGTAACAGACCGCCCAGCCGTGCCAGCAAGAAATACGGTTTCACGATCATTTGCGCCCAGTTGTCGGATGATCGCCACACAGGCGCGGATCTCGCATATATATATATATATATATATATATATATATATATATATATATATATATATATATACACACACACACATATGTATAAATATATATATCTGTATATATATATATATATATATATATATATATATATATATATATATATATATACCACGTGCGCATGACATCACAAGTCTGTTTTTCGAAGCGTATCAGGTTGACAAACGTCTACGTAATTGGACTCGATCGCTCCGTGTATCAGAACAGCCGAATAGATTATCCAAAATAAACAAACATCCGATAGGGCTCAGTGACTTATTCTGATTTTTCACTTTCAATTCACTCCTTCTCCTTCTCCTCCTTCTCCTTCGTCTTCGTCTTCTTCTTCTTCTTCTTCTTCTTCTTTTTCAATTTCATTAATATTAATATCATAGCTCACACGTGGCCGCTGACGTCGTGGCTAAAAAAAGACAGAAAGAAGAAGGAGAAAAAGAAGATGACGATGAAGAATAAAAGACAAAAAAGGAAAATAAAAAACGAGAAAAGAATAAGAGTTATAAAAGTGAAATGGGTGAACCGGCGTCATATTTCGTGTGTTTGCTCTGGTTGTATTAATCCTACTCAAAAATTCACGCCACAATACTTGAGACTGTAAAAGAGAAGCGCGCAACAGTATAAGGAAACGAATCAACGGTGATCTTGGCAATTTAATCACCGTAACTCACGGCTAAATTGTCTCTTAAGTTCCCGGGGAAGTGGACTACGACCGTGAGCGCGAAACTTGAACTACAGCCACCGTCGGGCTGAGGCTAGCTGTGACGATGTCTGAGTACACTTGGGCGTGTGTTCCCAACGTTGTATCACGTTTCTCGATAGATTGAAAGAGGCTTGAGCTAACAAATATGGCAACGGGCGAACAAAAGAGCAATTAGTCCTAAGGGGATACAACATTTAACAATGATGTGATTTCTTCACTTAATGAATTCTGAGAGGGGTTCCGTTTAAACCCTGTAGGATTACAGGGCCTGCGGCTATATGATTTCCTGCAAAACGTGTTGTGCATCCGAAATGAAGGGTTTGTTAAGAGCACTTTCAAACCATGACTCAATTCCTTACGATAAATTCAAAAACATATATAAACCAATAAGAAGGGGAAAAAAATAATACTTGAAAAAGAGAATGAAAGAAAGATCTTTAAGATATATTTTTTATATACATATTTATATACTTCTTTCACAGTTCGTTTTATATATATATAATTTTAGAAAGTTTATTACAATGTACACATATAACAATGACAAACACTGCAGGGTCAACCAATATAATCGTATTGTAGTGTTTCCATAATTCGATAAAGAATGCCTATACCCAAAATATATAAATAGTTTTTTTTTTAATTAATTTTATTTTTGTCCCAGTAATACGCATCTTCTTCACCTTCATTTTGTCTTCTCTTTTCTAGCTCTTTCCCCCCTTTTCGTTTTTAGTTTTTTTTTTCTTTCTTTTCATAGACTGGGTGAAGTCGAGGTAACCGTTGGAAAGATTGCAATACTCAAAGGG
Source organism: Apostichopus japonicus (assembly GCF_037975245.1). Taxonomy (NCBI): domain Eukaryota; kingdom Metazoa; phylum Echinodermata; class Holothuroidea; order Aspidochirotida; family Stichopodidae; genus Apostichopus; species Apostichopus japonicus. The sequence goes on from NC_092562.1 coordinate 862,236, forward strand.
GCCAATTTGAAATTGACAGGTAAATAAACTTGATAATTATTTAATTGTGTCTTCGGGGAAACAATATTGCCCTTGGAGAAATTTAAAATAGGCCTAAAAGGGACAGGGTAAGTGTATATAATGACTCATCATTATGTCATTTCGCAGTTTGTCATTTTATCTGAAAGTAGGGCGTGACAAAAACCAAGTTTCATGTTTATAGATAAGAAAAAATGATTTTATTTGTCATCAAAAACTTTTTGAGTAAGCGTGAGGTTTGGAAAATCTTCTGCAAATGGACAATACATGACAACATATATTAATGGTTGCTTAACGCTGTTGTTATACGTAATTATATTATAATTACGTAATTATATATATATATTTATATATATATATTTATATTTATTTATATATATATGTATATATATATATATATGTATATATATATGTATATATATATATATATATATATATATATATATATATATATATATATATATATATATACCTTGCGAACTGTGCAATTTTTTCCACTTGTTCCATTTGCTATAGCGATGCGGTTGATCATGGTGTAATATTTAATCGAACTATACACCCGCTGTCCACGCGTGGCCATTATTTGACAATTTAGATATGATTCGAACGCTGTCGATCATGACATAACACCTTCAGCACCGAAACGATATTTATTATTATAATCAAAGAATATTAACTCTATTGCAATTTGAAATAATCGTTTTTTAAGTCTCTCTTGAAATATTGTTGTTTTCGTGAAACCTAAGTATTTGCATTTAGTAACGTAGTATTTAGATAAAAGTTAGCGTACGTAGCCTCTGAAAGTGATGTAACAAAAACTGCTTTCATTCTGTCAAACAGATTAAACGAAAAACAGATAGAGAAAAAAAAAACATTCAATAGTCTATTGATCAAAATATTGTTAAAAAAATATATGAATCCGTATAATTTCGTTTTGCATCGTGAAAACTATGTACCTTTGCCTTCCTGTCATTATAATGCAGAACCAGGAATTCATTAACGCGTATTTATAAATGGTTTCAATTGTTAGCTTGGCCAGAATTAACATCGGAATTTATAGAATAATAATATTAATCCTCATGGTTGGTAATCGGAAACATTTGGGAAAATAGATACATTCTTTTTTATTTCATTGTTTTGTTAATTTTTTTTTCATTGTAAGAATGAAGATGATTATCCGTTTTGAGAAATTTGTATATTTCCGTATTTTTCGTGGTTATATAAAGGAAAACATAAACCAAAATATATTACCTTGAACTTACATTTATGACAAATATAGTGAAAAATATAGTTTGATTAAAAGGAAAAAAAAAAATACACACACTTTTCCCAAAAAACAACGCAACAATGAGTCCTATATGTATAAGATATCAAGGCATAACTTCACGTCACGTAGTCGGCCATTTTGTGCAATGTGTTAACATTTAATATCTTGATAAGTTATCAACTGTTAGCATAGGCGTATGGGAAGACATTTTATTTCAAATTGGTAGGGGGGGGGGGCGAAATGTTTTTTGCCCTGAACAATATTCCCTGATTGGGAAACAATGATGACATGAAGTTTTGGTTAAATTTGCCCTGAAAGATAGAGAGCCAGTGCCCTGATATCGACAATTAAGTTTTGTCCCCCTCACACCCCCCTCCAACACCGCCTCGTAAGCATATCATTGTTAGTTTTCACTTTGATGGCTTATCAGTCTGTCCAATGAGTTTTAATTGGAAGTTAACTTTGTTGTGACACGAACCAAAGTTGAAACTAAGCTAATTTGAAAGACAGCTTTGTATAATGTATAAAGCCAGAAAACCACCTTAACACCCCAAGTAACACCGAAAAAAAATAATATTACTAATAATAAAAAGTTAATAAACAAAGGAGTGCAAATGAAAACAAAGACAAAGAATTTATAAAATAATTTTTTTTAGAAGGCAACAATTATTAATTAAATAAAGATGGGAAGCATGAATGAACTACAACAAAACTTTGATGTTTCGTAAGTCAGATGGATTTTTTTAAGTGGTTGGGGTGGAGGGGGGGGGGAGGGGGGATGGAATTCATCAATGGTATCTCTATATACACCATAGATTTAGAATCATTGTTGGGTGTCATACGTCTCCTGTGTTTTGGTTTCAGAGAGAAGGAAACAAACCAGAAGAAGAAGAAAAATGAAAAAAAAAAAGAAAAAAGAATAAGTGAAATGAAAAGATACCTTGAAGAGTTCAAGAAAGTTACAATGTCTGGATTTCAAGTTAAACCTTTCCATGATATAAGTGTGTACCGCCCCGTTCTCTATACCTGAAGTAAGGACCCTTAGATTCATGATATCATGTCCCGCAAGCTGTACAATCTTCTATTGGGTTTGTCTGTCCATTCTTCGTTGCCTAGAGTAATTTTGTTTTGTTTTATCGATTGACCAGAACGAACAAACCAACGCTAGGTAGGATGAGAACTAGAAAATTATGTGACGTTCACTTTAAAATTGATTTTCTAATTTATTATTCCCACTGTATCTTTCAGGATTGAGCTTATACAAAAATATGGGCCCAGAAAAATGCGCAAGATGAGTTATAAATCCATTATAGAACTCCACCGAAATTTTGTCTTTCTCTCCTCCTCCCCTCAGTTTTTTTATTCTTATTTAAAGGGAATTTGACATTTTCTGACAGGTGTTACAGAACGAATCATCTTGTACACCTGGGGAATTTTAAATTATATTTTATATGACTTCTTTTCTCCTTTTTTTTGGGGGGGGGGGGGGTCTTCTTTTGAAACCCAAAGTTATCAGTTATCGATCAACAGTTTTCAGCAAAAAGCACTCGGTAACACGTCCGCGAGGCCTATGCGCCCACAGAGAGTAACATTACCGATTAGGCCCGGAAATGCTTGCAATTAAAACGAAGAGATTACCTCGAAATAAAGTCATGGACACTTGCAGATCCATCGGTTTTAAGGGAAACGGAAATGAACGCACTCCGACGCCGTCATGGTACGTCAATACAAGGATCACGAAACGACGATTACCAAATAATATGTGCACAAAAAAAAGAAGAAGACCAAATCGTCAACGGCGAATCGCTACTATCACGTTAAGGGATTTCCTTTCGCACAGTTCGAATCAACCTCCACACACGATCGGGTGTCAGTCCTATCAAACTTTAACACGATCAAATTACAACATCTTCTTCTTCTTCATCTTCTTATTTTTGTATTTGATTTGATTTTCTATTTCATTTTTATCAATTCAATTATTGACTCAGTACCGTGTCTGTCGTATATAAAGCGTCTTGTTTTGAAAGGGAAAAAAAAGAGAATAAAGAAAAAAGGGGAGTAATGTTTTGTCACGATTTATCAAATTTCTATTTTCATTAAATTGAGGCAAGAAATTGATGACAATGATAAGGGTGTGAAACAATAATTGATTAATAGAAACCATTTAACTTTGTAATCATGTTCGAAGAAGAAAAACAAATGGAATTTTACTTTATTAGTATAAGTGAGGGTATATATATATATATATATATATATATATATTTATAATACGCCCTGATTGACAGTTATACAAAGCCAGTTTATACGCTTTCGCCCAACTTGTCAATATCCAATGCACCCTATGTACCCGATGTAATCGATCAAATCGACGGCTCAAATTATAGAGGTGATTGGTCCGAAGTTATTCCTTACCAACTCTGACTGAAGTTTATTATTATTAGCAAACGAATACAGGATATTGGATATTTGCCAACGTCTATACCTTGGAAAGTACTTTAACATTGTCCATGAATGTGCTCTAACTTATACTTGTCTCTAATTATATCTTCTCCTCCTTCACTGAAAAGTCCGAAATTTGACGATACATGAAAGTAGGTTAGCCCCCACTCCCCCCACCTCTCTCGCACCCTCCACCCACCAACAAAGAGAAATGATTAGCCAGATATGACCTACCATAATTTAAAAAAAAAATATCTCTAGTCCTCACTTATATAAATATATGGCAATGTAGCTATATATTGAAGAATGAATTGATGTGTTTGGATACGTGTGTCTCGTTCATCTTCAAGTTAAGAAATAACAGAACGAAAGAAGAAAACGAGAAGGCGAATAGTGTAATGAATGACGTCATAATGTCAATCGTTGACGATATGTTTTTTTCATCCAATCTATGAACATGTCGCACTGATTTCAAGACTGATATGAAAGAAAAATCGAACGGAAAAGGTTACATAAAGTATTGAAATGGAAGGAACATTAATTTATGTATATTTGTAAAATTTGCCAGTGTGTATATAAAGAGGTTGGTAAGGAATGCGTACCGCTGGATGCATATAAGTGCAATCATTGTTCACGGTATAGATCGAATGTTCATATCATGTATAATGACGGAAAGGCGAGTCTATTGATTCCTAACTAAGAGTGCAGAGGCTTTTAACACCCCCTTCCCGCGCCGCCCACCCCCCCCCCCACTATATCAGACATAATTCAATGTAGGTCGTTCAATAACTAAATATGCTGGCTGTAGTCAAATTATGGTCACTCCATATTCTCACTTTAACAAACAGTTTACTCTCACCGTAATTCAGTTCACCTCTTAAGAAATGTTATCTATTGACGAAACCTTCGTAGATGTACTTTTGAAAACTTTTAGAAGTATTTATTGACCTAAAAAATTGGGACGGAGTAATAATGGTGACCTTTTAGTTAAGTCATTACCGTCAATTGCAGAGATTTTTCAGACAGACAAATAGACATAGAGAGGCAGTGTGAGAGGGTGTGTATGTAGTTAATGAACTTAATGTGAATGGATGGTGGGGGCGGGGGTAGGGCTTGGTGAGAATGGTATAGGTTATAGCCTAGTTGCGTATGTCATGAGGTTATAGAATTCTATACATTGGTTCATTTGAAAACTTATTTATATTGACCTGTGATTATTTTCTTTGCTTGCCTTTTGTGTACAATCGTTTCATTGAAGACAGCTGTGCGGCATATGTATATGTCTGTTCAAGTATCTCTTTCGAGATCCGGCTTTAGGAATCACAAATGATTTCGAGTTGGTTAGCATCATGTTTGATATCTAGAGTAAGGCAAAATATGTCACCAAAACAGAACTATAGTATTGTTCGATACAGGTGACAAACGCCTACAGTGGAAATATGACCTTCCTTACCGGTTTCGAACCTCTGGACAAACAATCAGCGTCCATAGCCTAGTGGTTAGGGTTTCCGCGTACAGAGCGGGAGGCCCGGGTTCGAATATATATATATATATATGTGTGTGTGTATATATATATATATATATATATATACATATATATATATATATATACATATATATATATATATATATGTATATATATATATATATATATATATATATATATATATATATATATATCAACGGAAGCTATATAAATTACGATTTTCAATTTTCAATGCACACAAATAAGTTGCATGCATTACACCCCCCTCCCCGCGACACCACCCCTGACACAACCCTACCAACTTGACCCCACTTCTCGGCACTGGTTTTTTCCACGTGTTGTGTTGTGCGTAGTACGATCGCAGGATCCCTGAATTCGCAAAACAGGCTCTTTAGAGTCACCATGACCCCGTTATAGTGGAAGTCAGTAGTTACAAACGCATAGTTTGGCAGTTACATGTTAGGTTTTTTTTTTACTATTTTCTTTCCTTTTTCTTTCCCTTCTGTTTTCTAAACCGGAAATTTAGTTGACATGTTGTGTGTGTTATAAGTTTTCTAGAGGGGTTCAGCTGTTAGTATCCCTCCCACCACGATATTCAGAGGACTACATAAACAGATTAAATATTTTACACGATTATCCTTATCACTCAGCACATTGTGAAAGGCCAACCTTGTATCGACACCTTGGCATTTTGTGTATTTATCCTATAGGGTAATTGTTTTACATGCGTGCTACCGCACACCCACAACGAAACATATGACAATTCGTGTCAATCGCTTCCACATATTTTTTTTGTGGTAGTATCAGTTGAGCTATGTTTTCATATTCCCCCATCCCTCCCTCCTCATCACCAAATGAAATCCTTTGACACAATCTGACCTGATTTTAAAACTTCTTACCAGTAATTTCTACTATATAATATGATAACTGCATTGTGGAACCTCAAGTCCAAAGCGCTTCGTAGTATCTGTAATGTTATCTCTATATGAAATAACTAGGTCATTAGTGTTGAAAAGTGGAGACTGAAACTTGAGTTGTCAGAAATCAAATTTCGTGGGTTAAAAAAAGTACTGACGGGAAAAAGAAGAAAGAGAAAGAGAAAGAGAGAAAAAAAAAGTTGGAAGAAACAAGTTTTGTCTGTGGTATGATAAGATAGCCATGTCATCAGTTTTCGTCACCACAATATGCTTAAATTAATATGACATTACAACAATGATAAACAAACAACATGGAAATAAACGAACGAAGAAACAAACACAGATAGAATGAATGAACAAATGGACACAACAATCAATTGTAACTTCTACAGACATTGGTGAAGACGCGGTGCAAATAAGCTGAATTTTAAACAAACCTACCTAAATATCTAGAAAGGCTGAATAAGATACTGTATTTGGTGTTTTGTGAGTGCCCATACAACCCCCTCCGACTCCCTACCATCTCAAATAGAAACTTTTCAAACGCCCCCCCCCCCCCCACACACACATCAACAAACTTTCTTACCAATATATTTTGCGTCCATTTGAAGACTTAGGTAAGCTAATATTTTCAATTTTCCGACCAACTAAGGCAGCATCTGTATATGCAATTGGCAAATCAGCAAATGGGGAGGAGGGGGGGGGGAGGGGAAATTTAGCCAACATAATAACCAAGAGACGAATATGGTCGTAACCGTTTGGATGTTTCATATAATAGGCTAAGTGAAAACTTGTCCGGAACCCATGTACAACATTTTGTCCCACAAAACATTTAATATGATGTGCTACTTTCCAATTTCAAATCTTTGAAGCTAATATGCGATGCTGCAAAGAGATATTTTGGCGCATTACCGTATTCGGGTACGGTATCTTACATAATGGTATGTTGCCACCAGATGGGAGGCCTGTCGACAGGGGTTGGGGGGAAGGATGGGGTCGTGGGCACAAGGTCAACTAGAGGGAAAACCTAACTATCCCTCTGTCCCATCCCATCGTGCATGGATCGTATATTTACGTATAGATTGGTTACTATAAACTTTCATGGTCTTATTGCAACTGCAATTGAACAAGCAGGAGCTCCCCTGGAGAGAGTGAATTTCAATCACCCACCCACACTCCAATCACTTCTTTGCCTGCGTAACTCGACTCTGATGCTGTGAATATACTCTATGTTTATCGGAGCCAACGAAAAGTTAAGCCAGCTACGCGGGTAAAATCAAAATTCCAACACCAACATTGGTATATTATCTCTTCTCTATTCCTATTTATTGACACAAGTCAACTCGTTTATCGTGAGAAGAAAATGTTCACGAAATTTCGTCTACCGAGAGACGGAGATTTGATTTGTAAGCTACCATCGACTCAGAATAAGAAAGAACAAAATGAAATATAAACTGTTATCAAAATATTGAAACTGTCGGAATGACTACAGCGCGTCGAGATTGTCAAAAGAACTGTGTTAGGATAGGTTAAAGTTATTAACATTTGAGGACTATTTTACTTGTGCACCTGCTCACCTTAATCCTCTGCTTGTTAAGACAGGATCAACATCCTTCCGCCTCGGCCTAGCTAGCGAACGTTTAAAACGTCATCATAAGGGATACAAGTCGACTTGTAAAAACTCCAGGTGAGAGAAGAACATTGTTATTTTAGGTCACGAGAGGAAATTTTTGTATTATTATTTTTTTCCATGTGTACTTTAGTGAACCCTGTATTTTGTACTTGACACTTAATCAACCAGAAAGTAAACGAGAAGCCTCTTTATCTTGTCTTTGGAGGTCCGGGCTTATTTACGAATGGCACTCTCAGAATGTTAGACGTTTAACTCAAGTCGTTTGTTTAATTCATTTGCGATTTAAGGGGGATTAAATATAGATAAAAAGCGATGACGAACCTGTAAAGGGAGGAATGTATAAGCAAGACGAATTGAAAAACTTGCACTTTGTGGTCTTAACTTTTAAACTTTGACCTAGCGATGTAGTTTCTCGCGACGACATTGAACATTATTAGGCATACTCCTCCTGTCTTTCCGTTTAAATAACAACAACAACAATAATAATAATAATAATAGTAATAATAATAATAATAATAATAATAAAACTATACGTCCACTGAACATCAAAAGAACGATAAAGTATTTCATAACGAGGGTCTGGGGTGGGTGGGATGATGTGGTTTTGAAGCTGACCCTGTTTAGGTTACAAAACAAATGAAAGGTTAAGTCGTCAAGTAGTGCTGCAATGAGCCTGCATATTCAAACAATATTTAATAGGTGTAGACTTGTCTAAATGCAAGGTATAGTACTAATAAATACTCTTGAATTTTATGTATGTATGTATGTATGTATGTATTTTAGATCCTCCTGCAAGCAGGAACTCGCGAAGAAGCCTCGTTGGCTTATCAAAGCCGCAAGCTGACCGAAGTCAGTCTCTTACATTCATATTTAACGTCCATGATTATGAATTGTCAACAACTCTGTAACTGGACGACATTTGGAGTGACTCGAATCGGGGACCTTTTATGTGTCGGGGAATTTTATGTGTCGGATTCCTCGAATCACGATAGAGGAGGGATGGTGTAGAGTAGGGCATTTGGGTGGGTTTGGGTAGGGGCTCTGGGGGGGAGGGGTGGGACCCTGGCCCTTCCCCTTTGCGTACGCCACTAGTTGGGTTAAGAGTATCAGTAGTACAGTGTGATGGTATATTTAGAGATGAGAGGCATATAGCGAGGAAACTTTAGCAGAACCAAAATTCTCAAAAAGTGATCCTTACATCGAAAGACCTTACCCCCCCCTCCCCCCATTTTGTTTTGGAAGAAGACATAATAATACCAAATAAAATCTTATATAATAAGTTGATATTTACTGTTCGCATGTTGCCCTGTCTATACCTTCACTTTGTCCTTTTTCTTCCCATTTTTTTTTTTTTTGTTAACTCTATGAACCGTTGTCTATACCATACCGGTAAAGTAAATTGATCAACACTAAGATAAATTACACGTCACAAATTTACTTTAATATATACCTTCAATTAAATATCCAGCTAACAGACGTTGCCCGTTGATTCTGCAGATCCGGCCGTATAGTGCAAATTGACATTTCAATTAAAGGTTCTTCAAAAAGATTGAGTCTTTTCGGTAAATTCCTATTAATAACTCCGTTTACAGATCAAATGATTTGGCAAATATTATTGATTGCAAAGTCACTTGATTTGTGATTATAACAAAATTGACCTTCTTGTCTTCCCTTTGTCTTTAACAAATCTTTAATCAATCGGCGAAAGCAATCATCTACTCTGCTTTCTTTTTCTCTTATCCCATCCTGCCCCCCCCCCCACACTCTCGAAGTTAATGGATAGTTTACCAAGGAAACATCTATTAATTGAATGTATACCCCGTTTAATCGAAAGAGAGTTTGAACAATACTAATTACCAAGACAGATGATTTTAAGTGAACAAAATAAAAAGTATTGCGTTATAACAAATGGCTGTCATAGTATATACGCAGTTCCTTTTTATTTACCAGACTTAAATGCTCGCCAAATTATAGAACCTCCTACATCAATCAAACAAGTATAGAGAGAGAGAGAAAGAGAAAAAAAAAATAATCGTGAGTAAACGAAATTTGTTAAGCGCGAAGCCCTTTCAATTGCTTTTGTACCTTTCAAACACACGCATATATAACAGACCCTCACCGTGTACCAATAACGGGCTCATATAGTATTAACAGCTCCAAAAGAAAAGAACAAAAAAGAAAAACAGTTCGGTTAGTGGAACTTCAACTTGCAGAGATGTAAATCTGTTTACAGAGCGATCTAAAGCCCATTAGCTGCCAAAACTATCCTAATTGATGGCTAATAAACACTCCAGATTCCATATCTTGATTCATCGGAATACCACGAACTTTCAACCTTACAAAAAAAAGCTTTGAAAATAAAACTAGGCCATTGAAGTGTTTGGTAAAGACGTTTAAGGAAGAAAGAGAAGAAAGAAAAAAACACAGGTTAATGCCACCGCTAATCAGCAAAAGCGGAAATGATGGGGTGTAGACGAAGGGTACGGTGGGCGGGTTTCGTGGATAGGGGGGGGGGGGGGAGTGAGGAGGTTAGCAAAGTTATTTTGAATTGTTTGTTAAAGTTATTCAATCTTTCAAAGATGAGAAAACAGTCAAGAGAGAAAATAAAAAAAGTTAAAAGGAATGAAACGAATAGCTGAATCGCTCAAACAGATTTTTGTAAAACAACGGGTTTTATTTTTAATATTATTTCTCTCCTGGTATTATATATCATAAAAGTTGAGTTAAAAGTAGACTTTAATACTACATAAAATAAACAACATCTTCATATCAAGCAAATGATAATAACTATTCAAATTTCAGTTTAATGTGGAATTTTTTAAGAAGAAGGATTTCTTAAAAAGAAGTTTATTTATCCATAAATGTATAACAAAAAGGAGAAAAAAAGGTGGTTACAATTTTTACGGCAATTCTAACCAAGTTGTTCATTAATGAAAGTGTATCGCATGGACGTAAGTACGAAACATTCGTAGAAGGGTATGTGAAGATTCACACCGATTGGAGAGGCGGGGGGGGGGGGTGGGTGGATTGGGAGAGGCACCAGAGGCTTTGCAGCATGTTTGATATTGTAGTTCCCTCGGATACATTGAAATGGAAGTAATGTTTTGAAAAAGGATAACATAAGTATGCATGGGCAACCATGGTGCTCTGTTGGGTGGGGTTGGGGGCGGGGGGTTGGGTAGGGCGAGTGGGTAGATCTCAAGTTTTGACCTTTCTCATTCATTTCAAAAGGACAAATGAATCGACCAAAGGTATATCTGTACATCTTTGATTGCGATCTTTATAATGGAAGTTTGGTTTTCTAAATATGAATTGGAAGACAAAGGCCTCTCTCTCTCTCTCTATATATATACTTTCATAATGTCACAATGGGAAAAAAGAACGAATCTGTGAGAGTAAAATTAACGTAAAAACGTGAATTATTTATATTAAGTTTTAAACCTATAGAATGAATACACTATTACCTTCTTTGATTCATATATATATATATATATATATATATATATATATATATATATATATATATATATATATATATATATATCTATATATATATACAATGAAAACTACCGGATATCGCCCTCAGTTCTCCATATAGCTATCAATATATCGCAGTCGCTGTTACTAAACGGATTCGATTCTCTTCTCGGCATTCACTGAATGACTTATTGTCGATAATAAACTGTTTCCCCCCTAAACGAGATCAATTTAGGAGGCGCTGTTGCAAATTGGATTCATTGATAAATATATGATTGTCATATTTCATATTTGAATATGCGACATAACGAGGATCTATCCTAATTAAGTTATAATGTGTAGGATTTATGCCATCAGGGTCTTTGTACTGTGGGCTGTGTAATTATATATAAATGTGTGGTGAAAAGCGTCAATCTGTTCCGGACATCGATAAGAGAACTTCCGCGGGCTATGGAGGGAGGAGAAGGCGGGGCGGAAATACGGCGAGGCGGCAATTCAGAAAGTGACAGAACACGTTATATAAGCGGCTGATTTTTTATCGTTTTATTACTATTATTTTTTTACTGATTGATTATTTACGAGTACCGGAAAAACAAGAGTTAATAAGATGTTATTTTATCTTTAATGGGGTGCTGCATGGACATGGTAAATGAATTAATCCATGTATGTGAATTATTATTGTTTCATAAGAAAAAAGAGAAACTATATGAATTAGCAATGGTTATAAATTATTGCAAGTTATTGATACGATAGGGTACATAAAACCCAGTATAATAAATAAGTGTCAAATTATGCTAAGTGTGTTGTTAAAACTAAACACGTACAAGCATAGTTTACTTCGCATCTAGTACATAATGCAAAGCTAACTTGATATTAGCTTCATACCATCTATAACGTTAGGACTGCTAATGTATTTCTTTCTAATTATTCAGACGATCGTATCATGCGCAAATATAATATTAAGAGGGGGAGGGGGGGTGGAGGAGGTGACCCCACCTTCATCGTCAATGGGGGGGGGGGGACGTTCAGTTGGGGAATTTTGTTTCCAAGATTCAACAGTATTTATCCGCCCAACACCGTCCATTTAACTTTGGACATGTCTTTTTTTCTTTCTTTTTTTTTACATTTTATTTTTAAGTAATGAAACAAACTGTTGCAACTTTCTCCTCTCTGTGACATTCATTTTACAATTATTAATAATTTTCATATGATTACCATTTAATACGATTTTATGCATTTTCCTTTCTGAAAGTATAATCATGATTTCAGGAAAACACTAAATACCCAGTCAAATTAGAGGACTAAGTGAAGCTTGCAAGGATTTGGCCATAGGGTGGGGGAGTCGCTTATCGTGGTTTTTCAAAATGGCCCATCACAATTGCCAAGAATGATTCTTTGTTTAACATTTTCAAATTTTGGTCACCCTCTGTAATCACAGTTGATCGTGTAATTTTTTCGCCATATATGATGACGACATTGAAGCGAGTTGCCAACACCCATTCCTCCCCCTTCCCTCCCCCCCCCCAATACACCAACAACAATAATAACAGCAACAAACAAACAAGCAACTTAAAAACAAAGTAAGAAACACATGGATACATTGCTTTTGAATATTGCTTAGTAATTATCAGTTTCACTTATATACGTCGAGCAACTTAAACATATACCACCCCATGCATGTATTATCTTCTTTATAATCTCATACATATATATAAAACCAGTTTTTCGCTTTCGTAAACTTTAAATACACTTCCCTGATGGGATCATATTAATCTTATCTTACATTATATTTAATATACGGCCACAAACATGTTCGGTATCAATTTGACCTGAGCGTTTTGTATCTTCCTTAAACCTCTCCTTGACAGAAACGATAAGATAATATCGATTTTAAAGCAATAAAATCCGTCGCCCAACCGTCTTTTAAACAAGCTCTAGTGCGTTATCGTCATTATACATACTAGTTTACTCCTTTCGGCTTTTGCTGGCAATATGGATATAGCTTCTTCATGGCTGATCCTCGCCACTTGAGTTCAACAGAGTGTCGCGTCATTACGAAGTAGATAATCTTTCCCGTCTCTCTCTCTCTCACCTCTCTCTCTCTCTCTCTCTCTGTCACCCACAAACACTTCTACTCTTTACTGTCTCGCCGCTATACCTCACATCGTTGTGAGAATTAGGGAAATAACAATTTACAAAACGCGACTATTAAAGATCATATACATTTTATTATTATTTTTTTTTTCTTCTTGCTGTCTTTGAGACATTTCTGAGAGGGATAATCTTTTTTGGATTTTGATAAACAGCTGTTGATAGACATGTTTCGAAATTCTAGCCACTTGAGATGTTTGGCAGGAATTAACTACTTCAAGACTCGACGGCATAAGTCTATAACGTAATGAGAAGACGATAGAACACGATGACAGATTCAGTATGATTTTCAGTGCGACTAGTGACTCAGTATGAAAGATAAGTGGTATTGCCTGCGTAGCTCGTACCTATTGAATATCACTTAACAATCAACTAGGCCAACGGAAAGAAACTCATAGTGCGTTAAGTCGGGGGTTGTGCAGATACGGAATAAAATAAGTCGTTTGCGAGGCTAGAACTAGGTATATTGTATCCCTGCACTTGTTTCAGTTTGGTCCTGTTAAGAGATACTTCCCATCGGCAAGCAGGGACTTTTATGTAGAAGACGGTATTTTGGCCTGCAAGCCTAACACTGCATAAAGATTTCGTAATCTCCATCGGCCTGCGTATCTTGAATATTCCGCTTTCTGGATCTACCGGTATCGCCTGCTAGACTGGTACTGGGTTTTGTATTCGTATGTATAGCCATACGCAAAGTGTGAAGAGTATTCTGGACCTTCCTAAAACAGGCCTACATATATGCCTGCTAGATTGGTCATAGGTTAATGTGTCCGCATATACACAAGAAAGACTGTCACCTCACTTGGGTCCTGCAGAGATTACATTCCACCCTTAAAGAGGACACGGTTCCTGCCAGTGGTTCTTCATACTTGCCTACTAAACTAGCATTGGGTTTTTTGCATTCGTATATACCCTACGTACAGCAATCTGTACAGTCACCTCTATTTGTTCTATAGAAGTATATCGCTCCCTGACAAAGAAGAGTGTGATACGGATTGCCTGCTAGACCGGTACTGGTTATTGTGTTGGTACATAAACGAGATTGGCGGATTTTGATGAATTTGTTGCACAGGCTCTACTTTCAATTTATTATTTATTAAATGAAAAAGACGCCCTCGAATAGTTTAAAGTGCCACATCTTTCCCCCATTCATCTAAAAGGGAACAATACCGTAACTAGTCATGTAAATGAACATACTTGCATTTCTCAAGGACATCGTGCTCTTAAATTAAAATAACTCTATTTCCAACACACTATCAATAATACATGCATGGCCATACATAAGTATCCCCCCCCCCCTCTTTGGCAAATGTATACGTTGCTTTCTTGGTGGGTTTATACGACCTTGTAGATGTAAACTCTCAAGTAATCCTTTCATTTACATTTGAGACCATCTAACCGTCATATGGTACGATACGGTTTTCTCAGCAAACACAAAAATCTAGGCCTTTATGCCTAGACTACCACATTAATTACCTTATTCTTAAGCCCCCCTCATATACATTTAGTTCTATCAAAACCCATACTAAGCTACACCGCAGTCTGATGGTATTAACGTCTACATTGATTTTGTGTGTTTTCTTTTTTCTTTCTTTCATTTTGGGGATTAAACTTTCGCTACCTTTTCACCTATCTAAAGGGCTCAGTTTGTTGTGTACAAGACGTGTTTAACTTTCTCCAAGAAATCAAAGACTTTAAATATCTTAATCTCGTTTCTGAAGTCATGTTGACGTAACAAATTAAATTTACTTAGTCCGACTTCTATTCGTTGTATCTTCCTCGAAAGAATTTGATCAAACGGTTCGATGCAACGGTTGATAAGAAGTCTTATTCGCTATATAGCTTCTGTAAATGTCTTGCATGGGGTAAGTCGAAATAGGATTAGCATAATTTAGCTTTGGCTTCACAAAGACCATTGCGAACCACTTAATGTATCTCTAGGAGCAACATTCAATAAGAAAAAACCTTACAAACAAACTGTAGATTTCGTGTGTCAACCTTTTTCTTTTTGGTTTTATTTTTTATCGTTCGCGCCGTACGGTTGCTATAACCACTGGAAAACCAATACAGGTATTTCACCCACTTTAACAAGATAATTGCAAAGTTATGCTTCCGTGTCTTTTTGACAGATTGTCAGATTGTGGCTCGGGGTGACTGGGTCATATCGCAAGTTTATGGCAAGTGGTAGGGGCGGATGGAGGGAGGGGGAGGAGGCAGTCGAACAGCCACAGGGGTTGGGTGTTCTTGAAGATGGGTGGGTTTAGCGTGGTAGAGTCGGAGGTATTGGTTGGGTTGGTATAGGGTTGGGTTCGAAGGGAAGGTTAAATCGCTCAAAATTAACAATTTAAAATCGTTTTGGAAGACCCAAGTTTTCTTGTCGCGAATATTTTGAGCTATTGTTGATCATTTTTTTGAGTGCTTTTCGATGTTAAAAATCTCATAACAATGAACGCCATTAGCATTACTAATTCAGATTGGATTTCAAAAACGAAAATCATTTGAAAATTTTCAGAATGCTTCTAACCTGTGATTAATTACGGTACGAATTATTGTCTGTAAGACATAATTTGGATGCTTGCATATGATTTATTGATATATCCAGTATATTCATTTATGTTTGGTTACACTAACTGTGAGAAAAAGAAGAAGAAAAAGAAAAAAACTTGTTGGAAGGTATCTCAGTATCATCAAGGTCACTAGTACCATCAACTCAACCAAATATGCTAGTAAAGTCAATTAATGGTCACTCACGTTTAAACATCAACACGTGTTTCCCTCACAATAAGACATTTATTCATCTAGGTTTACTCTTATCAATGTCTCTATAGTGAAACTAACTGACTCGAAACTGACCTTCTACTGCAAGAAAGTATACTTTCAAACCTTCATTAGAAAAAGAAAATCGAAAAACAATTCATTTGTAAAGTTTTCGTTCAAATTTTGGAGGCGATATTTTGATAATCGTTGACATCAATTGGGTTAAAAAGACGTCTCTTGTTCAACAATTTACATCTGGGTTATTGGGTCGTTCGCAGAACAAACTGATCAAGTTTTTTACAGTATATAGTTTACTTGCATATTTGACTCCCCACTTCTCGGTTCAACAATAAAAGGGCTCACGTCGGCGACACAGAGACCATGGTCATTCAATGAACCAATTTGGAACCAATGTGTAAAACAAATGTCGGCTAGTAACCTTAAAGAGGGTTTTAATCATTGGACAAGACTGGGTAAGTTTGATTAAGGCGAAATAGAAGCTATTCTGTTGACTTTTGCTTTATACAACGTTCAACAATCTTTGTTTTATTTGTTACACACTGTAGGGTAAATAGTTTGTTAGGTTGCATTAGTATAAGGACGATCTATAGTGTGTAAACATACGGAGGTATATTGTGTGGACCAAATGAATACCAGATGTACATCTCTCGGCTTCCGTCGGGGATAATATAACTTGGGGAGACACCACCGGCTTAGGGTGCGAGCACATGCATGTCGCCCTCAATTGACTATATATATATATAGACAGAAATATTTTTTCCTATATTTTTGCCACATTCTCTATTGCATCGAATGATACTGCGGTTATGGTGCCTAACGTTACACTGTGTGTCACTGCACGTTACTGTGGCATCTGCCTGACAACCCCCTTCCCTTCCTCCATCCCCCAAATGTGTTTGCTGTTATTATGTCTTGCCTGACACCCGATTCTCATGGCTTTATCAGTTAAAACTGGTAAAGGTGAGTACCCGTTCAACAGCTAAACCGATGTATGTTATAATTTCTTAACATGTGTTACATTTATGACTAGTTGCTACTGAGAAGGACTTACAAACAGAAAATACTAAACACACAATCCAATGCATAATGATTGACTGGACTAACCAGACTACTCTGAAGGTTTCGCTAAATAATTTCGTCCACATTTTAACAGAAAATGGATGACACTTTACTGCAAAACGCTTAAAATCTGCAATTTGAACCATCTTTACAAGGTAAACTAACTTGTCAAACATAGGGACAGCGGTTTAGACTCCTAACCAGTCATTAGTTGAAACAGCATCTGCTGACAGGTCTAACAAGTGTTACGGTGTTATAACACACTTCAGTTTATACTGATTAACGGTTGTCTCTTATTCACATTACCAACTGATCAAGCAATGTACATTGGCTGTGCCTGGAAATGTTTGCGAAGATACCATGATTTTAGGGGGTTGGGAGGGCGGGGGTAGGAGGGGGGGTGGGGGAATCATGCGCTTCTTCGTCTCTCTATACTTGATAATCCGGAAATGGCTACAGATCATTCGAAAGCAGAAGTTGAAATTCATTCAAGTAGGAGAAAATGACGGACTAAGCCATGTGAACATTACAATTCCTTATCTCCATACACATGAAAATATCAAGTACCGTCATTGAACAATTGAAAGAGTTTTCTTATGTCATGTCTGTGATGGCAATTACCCTATAATTGAGTCAACATTATTCAAGTATTTAACAAAACAAAACGTCTCACACACATAGACTAATAGACACCTTTGACTTCTTGTCACTATGGAAACTAAATAAAATAATATATAAATAGGTAAAAAAGAAAAAAGAAAAAGAAAAAAATTAACAAGTCCAATATTTAGCTTTTGTCAAAAAGAAATCATAAGTTTATCAGTTTGAACAGGATGACTGCACGTACGGTTATATTGAAATCTATTAAACAAATATAGTTGCAATTCTGACAAGTCTGGGTGGTAACGACAGATTTTAATTCTAAACAATGTCAGTTTTGTCTTATACAAGTTTCTCCATTATCTGCATGGATACTCCAAATTGTTTACAACTAATATTTATCGAGCAACATTCCATGTCAAACTTCAACAATATACCAGTTTGATGCTTTGACTGATCTCCTAGATGATGCCAATATTGTATCTCAGTGTGGTGGGGTGGGTTGGGGTTGGGGTGGTTGAGGTTGGGGTGGGTGGGGGTGGGGTTAAACGTTACTGAAAGCATCTTCTTTTGTTGAATTTGATAATTTTTGCGTTACTTTTCGAAACTATACGTAACTATACGAAACTATACGTAACCATAGAAATGTTAGTCATCTTCACTAGTCAAGTTTCAATTCAAATAGTAAAAGTAACTTGAGTCGAATCGAAAATTTTGAATTTGTTTTTCTTTAAATTAAAGTTCCTTTGAAAGCCGGTGTTTAATGTTATATACCATTAAGACTGTGATTCATGGACCTTGAGAATTCCATTGACTGTTCTATCGCGTACTTCGTGGAATTTAAGAAAAGCTCGTTTCCAATAATTCTAAGCAATGGAATGCATGGATCCCTTTGAAAGGAAAACGTCTTCAAATGGGTTGCGAGAGTGCGCGCGTCGTACGGACATGAGCGCACATACCTAAAAGTTATTGGACTGCGGTGTGCCTAAATACCGCGCGTTGACTATATAGGTATCATATGAAACTTTAACACGTGCGCAACCATTCGTGGTTGCAGCTTGCGATATTGAACTCTCACCCAAGGCGTTCGGAACGTAGTCTTTCGATATCTATATGTACCATGGGCACCAACCAACACGAGAAATGAATTCCGGGGATTGCGACATTATATGAAGCAGGAAACAAAAAAGATGTCCTATTTATCTACTATACCTTTCAAGAAACGATTTTCAAACCGCTTCGTTCCTCCAATATTTCAAGCTGGAGAAAAGAGTAGATTCGGGTTTCTTCAATATAAATCGGACGCGGTAAGTTGCCATGGTATATAACCTATATGGCATTTGTTTTGTTGTTGTGCGTAGCATGAAGTACAAGTGTGTACTATATATAATAGTATATGTCTATTGTTGAACATTGAACACTGTTCGAAGTACGTCCATTACAATTTGCCATATTTTAAAATTAGATCCATACTTTAAGGAGTTAACGTGCATGCAGTAAGAAACAAACAAACATATGATCATTTTTTCTTTAATCAGGAATGTTAAGTTTTGCTTTCAAGAAGAAAGCGAAGGGACTTTTATAGATACCGTATGAATTCACTATCGTTTCATGATGATGATAATAGAAAATAATAGTAATAGTAATAATAATAATAATCCTACTAACAATCCTAATAATCCTAATAATAATCCTAATAATAATCCTAATAATCCTAATAATCCTAATAATCCTAATAATCCTAATAATAATAATAATAATAATAATAATAATAATAATAATAATAATAATAATAATAATAATAATAATAATAATAATAATAATAATAATAATAAAAACAAGTTGTAATTCTGTGTTATGAGAGCTAGCTTTAACCTATATATATATAAGTATATTTCGCAAATTCATGAATGAAAAGAAGAAACGTTCAGTAAGTTTCTTTGTTTTTTATCATGATTCTAGATTCCGCAAATTTCATTGGCTTTGGTAGACAGAGGCTCATCCAGGGGTTCTTCAAAGAACTTACTGAAAGATTTTGGTAAAGTTGCTGTTGCCCAATGGGTTAAGTTTGAACTGCACTCGAAAACCCAATCAACACCCACAGGTAAATTAATGCAGAGACGTAACAAGAACAGGAGGTTTCGCTGGTCGGAAAGATACAATAATAACAGTGTGAAAACAGGAACTGGAACAGTGATCTAAGTTGATGTATTTGGCGTGACGTCATCATCGATCATTCATTGTAAAATGACAACTTAAATTGTCCGTGCACAGATACGCTTTATACTGCTCATTACTAAGTTTACCTGTAAAATGTTTTTGCAATGATACGCTTTCAAACTTCCCTTCATTTACAGACCGTCCCTCCCCCTCCCCATCCCCTCCCCCACCCAATTGCCTACAGCCTCCCTGATACCTAAATCTTTCTAACTCAGCGGTTGGAAAGTTTAAGGAAACTTGACAGGTTGAATCTCAACAATAAAAAAAACAAAACATCTGGTTAATGATTGCGCTGTAATAATGTACGCAGTCATTACGGCAGTTGCCGGATGAGATCCATGTAAAATCATGACCATTATATTGACGAAGCAATAATCCAAAGTAGAACTTGTAAATGATTGGTTATTTATTTGTATTTATTCTGCTCATTTATCTTTTCTTGTTATTACCCTTTCGTCCTAACAGGCGAAGTTTATACCCTAATTATTTACATCACTGCCATCTTCGAATCTCTGTCACATGGTTTCTTAGACCATTTCTTTTGGATGTTTTATAGTATTTCTTGATTGACCCTTTTAAATTAGAATAATGCATAAGCTTGGTATTTGAAAGATAGATTTCTAAATCACGTGAGAGCATACTCTCCGATTTCTTCAGCTTTAAATGTATGACTATTTGGATATAGTACGTATAGGCCAGGGACGTTTATATCTTGTCGTAAGGTTCTCGGGCCACTTTAATTGTGAAAATTAACCTTCAGTCGAGCAGCAGAAAAGTTTCCCGGAGAACGAAATCTGTCAACGGGCCGCAACCCCCACACCCCCTCCCCCAACCTGTGGTACCTGATATACATAAGAAGTTACCACCACCATTACAAGTTATATCTCTATAAAGCTGATTAAGCAATCCGATTGACTTTGCTCCCCAGTTCCCCAGTATAGATTTATCATTCGGTTCGACACTACGTCTAAACTTTGTCCAAATTCCCTAAAAAGAAAAGTTTATTAATTGCATTGAGCGTACGGAAACTCGAACAAACTCACAACTTAAAGTTACATGAATACTAAAGTCTTCAGATCAGTCGTTTTAATGGCAACTTAAAACTTTCCTTTTTCCGTCCTGACACTCCATCATTCACACACATTCACAACCTCCACCCGTTGCACCATTCTCCGAAAACATTCCCCAATATTTGGCAAACCGTTATTGACGAAGGCGCACTTCATATACCACTCATCCAGACAAATTATATTCTAGCAAGTTCTCTATCACTGTTGTGTGATTGTTTAGCCTTACGACCCTCCTGTTTTCTGGCATGCCCAGCTTTTTCCTTATTTTTTCCATTTAATATGAAATACTTAGTATGAACCAGTTGCGCGAAATATATCAGGGCCAAAGTCACAAGAAAGCAAGTTGCGGTCGTCTTTTCAGTATTCAGTATGGCAGCAGTAAGTTCATTTCTAGTTTCAATCAAATCAAACAGCTTATGCAAAAAACAACTGATAAAATTCGATGTTTTAATTTGATTCGAAACCACAGTGTGGGATTATTTGCCATCTTACTCGTAACATAGGCCTAGCCTAGGCCTAACTTGTGAGCCCTAACTTAGCCTAGGCCTAACTTAGACTAGGCCTAACGTAAGGCCTAACTGTAACTTGTGAGGCCTAACGTTGGAGTGTAAATGTTACTTGTGAGGCGAACGGTGATATTCACTGTAGGCTCTATGTATGGGGCAGAATCATGGCGATTATTCGCTACCCAAGTTATAGGACTAGGCCACCATAGGCTAGGTCTAACTTAGGAAATTTTTGATTGAACTTCAGTTTTGATTTTAGGTTACCAGCACTGGTAACCTAATGTCAAAATTGAAATTTGTCTAAATTTTTCTTTACTAAAAGGAAACAACACATTGAAGAGCGAAAAAAGAAAATGTTTGGAATTACAGCCAACCCACCACCACCTCCCAAAGAAATGCCTGTTTGCAAACAGCCTCTGAACATTCTCAAATTTTCATAATATAAGGGGAGCTTGTGTCCCCCTCCCCTTTGAGAAATTTTTCATTACTTGAGGGGCCTTAGCAGCAATCTGGTGCTCTAGTTACAATCTAGTTACATGACCTAACTTTATGTTCAAGAATTTTCAGGCATAGTCTGTCCAATATTTATGTTTTTAATTAAGGCGGATAAAAAAGGTAAACAAACAAAATGAAAATTAACCATTTTGCTTTGATAATGTATTAAACAATTATAGGTCATTTGGTGCTATATGGTGATAATCCATTATGAGAGAACAAAAATATGTTTTCCGCATGAATAGTTTGGGCGGAAGCATACTTCAGCCCCTCCATCGCAAGAGGGTTTGGGGAAAGTTTACAACGTGAAGAAGAGTTTTGAAAATTGAAATTCATGCAGGGTAGTAGTGAAGTTTAAGCAATAGCGGTTCACGCCTGGGCCTCTGTGACCTTTTTGGTGAGAAAACAACTGGTTATTGTGATGGTCGATGGAAAGAAGTTTAACTGATGAACATAATACGTTTCGTCCTTTGTAAAAAAGTTTTTGTTTGAGTATTTGCTTAACACTACAACTCGCATTTGGGGTGGCACCTGGAGGGTAGATTTTTTTGGGAAGGGCACGTGCCCCCAGGCCCCCCCTCGGCAACCCCACTGCGCTTCTGGAAACTTGGGAGCTGCGAATTAACATAGTGCCATGGATGCACTTAGTTGTTTTCTCTGCATATTTTCATGTTTACAATATGCAAGCACTGTTAGTTATCAGTGCCTCTTCTAGGTAGTATTGGTGTTTGTGGCTTCATCATTTCAGTAATATTTTGAATTTCCAAGGCAGCATTTCATACCACAGTACAGTACTAAGGACTGTGCATCATCTCCTTCATTTAAAAGATTCCACTCGTGAAATGGGGACAGATTGTTTTTGGGAATGGGATGGGGTTGTGAGGAATAATAACACTAGGCACTTGATTTCTGGAAGGAACCAATCCTATGTACCACTTTGACCAACACACTGCCATTCTCTTGATTGTGGTTTACATAGTTGGCTGTCAAACTGGGACTCCATCTTAATAGTCCAGCTTTAATTGATGATATCTAAGAAAATGGGTCATGTTGTTTGCCCAGTAGCCAAACAAAAAGTGAGGGCATGATTCCTCATTAATAGCTGCCTGTCGAAAGAAGACTGTAGGCAGGACCAACACTATAATATTGGCCTAACCCAGAGCTGTAGCCTGATTAATTAGGCCTAGGCTAGGGGGAACAGTATCCCAGCCTTATACAAGCTATGATACAAGCCATTAACCTCCTTAAGTCTTTACCCTGCAAAATCATGAGTATTGCTTCTTTTACATATGAATTATTCCATTAAAAAGGTTCTGTGTCACAGTGAAATTGCCCTTTATTGCCTTTGTAATTGCATGAAGTAGATCTCATGTACAGTATGACTTGACTGCATTATAGCACTTTCTTCCATACATGTAATTAAATCCCAACATCATATCTTTTCTCCATGCAGGTTAACAGTGTTATTAGGCACCTGGCTTTCAGAGCATTGTCATCAAGAGTGCAGCACACCTCCAAACTAGCAGCCATTGGTGTGTCACCTTACTTGCATATCAATGCAATAGCAAAGAGAGGGCTTGCTACAAGTATGTATATATGTATAAATATACAGTAAGTTGGTCAAGTGAGGGGGGCAAAAAACACAACCATCGTCATTGGTCTAGACAAGTGTCTCTTTAAAACCTTTTCCATTACTTGCATCCCTAGTAACTGATCCATTTTTTTTGCATCCACTTTTCCAGCTGTGGAAAAAACTTCAAAAAAGTCACATTGGACGTAAGATTTCATTTCAAATTTGTGGTTTATGTTTGTATGTGGACCCCAGGTTAAGAAATGCTTACCTAGACCAACATGGTAGAGATGCTTGTGATGAACTCCCCTCCCCCTCCTCCTCCCCCTCCCAAAGAAAATATCAATGGACATGTTCCATTCATGGTATATATATCACTCTTTTAATGTTCCTACTTGCACAAGCCTGAAGACTTGGCCAAGTCTACAGTAAATGTGATGTCATCGAGACGCTTGTACTTGAATCGTTCATATCGAGATGACTTTCTAAACTTGAAATGATTCCAAATTTGAATTAAAATGTTGAATTGGAAGCCACCAGATGTGTAAGTTGTAATCCACAAGCCCTTGCGGGTTTCTCCCACATTTGTGGTCGCTTGAAAGCGTGGTAAATATAACTGCTGATTATTCTTATTATTATTATGATTATAATTATATCTCATCTCTACTTGAATTGTTTCCTCTTACAAAAAACAGATTCTATGACTCAAGTAAAGTTAAAGTAATTTCATAAAATCAGGTCAAAAGGTCACCCTTCTCTTTGAAGGAGAGGAATTATCAGGTGCCATCTCGCAAATCAAAGTCATTTTAATTTTGATGAACAGGTACCCAACTGTTTCACCATGTAGCTGTTCAGCAACCAGCTCCCGACTTTGAGGGTACAGCCGTGGTCAATGGCGAATTCAAGAACATAAGTCTCAAGGACTATAAGGGAAAATACCTGGTCCTTCTGTTTTACCCTCTTGATTTGTGAGTAAAAGGTCTAGTTTTAGCATGTTCAATACGAAGTACCGTAATAGTGGGTCTTGCATTTCGCTTATAATCATAGTGTGTATTGGTAAATTTCAGCCTTACCCTTCATTTTGATGCACTTGATGCTTGTGATTGAAACTGTACACTTCAATACTGATGCAGCATATATACCAAAACTTTTCTTCAAGTTTTCAAGAGCGCCATAAAAATAAAAACTCCGTACCAAGACTCAAACACAAGTGGTGTACTAGAAAGCAAAATCTTTAAATGAAAATGTGGTAATTGCCACAGCAAAAAAAAGATCCAAGAATGGACAAACTGTGGTATCATTGGAAACCAATAAAATTCACCAGTTGCCACCCAAAAAGAAAAGGCGTTTACTACTTCATATACAAAAACGCAAAATGTTTTGACTGGACTGGACTGGACGAGTTGCTTGATATCCAGTTATGTGTGAACTCAAGGCTATCAGCAAGATCATAAGAAGCAAACTACTTTGTACTTTAATGGCAAAAATGCAACTTGATAAAACTCCCGACTTTTACTTCTTCTTCCTTTCCGACAGTACCTTTGTGTGCCCGACGGAAATCATTGCGTTCAGTCAGAAGGCCAGTGAATTTCGACAAGTAAACACGCAGGTCATTGGAATCTCAGTTGATTCTCAGTTCTCACATTTGGCCTGGATAAATACTCCAAAAAAGGTAATGTTAATTCTAGGTATGTGCCACCAATAGCAACTTTCCCCACTGGTTTTGTAAAATCTCGCAAACGCTGCCAAATATCAAAAAGTTTTTGAAATTTCACATTCTAAGACGATGGCATCCTTTCATCATAAGGGCGTTGTGGTCAAGTGGTTAAGGTAGTGGACTTGTGAGCTAAGGATTACAGGTTCGAGTCCTGGCTAGATCATTGCGTTGTGTCCTTGGGCTAGGCGCTTTATCTCCATTGCCTCTCTTCACCCAGGTGTATAAATGGGGACTTGCGAGGTAACTTGTAAATATAGTTGCGTGCCCGGTTTGTGGCTGCACCCTATGGGAAGTCCTCCGGGGGACACGTGGTTGTGGTGCACTGTGGTGCCTCCTGGTGTGTAGGTATGACAAGTTACCAATGACCAGGGTTAAGTTGTAAAAGTTGTGTGAGAGGGCCTTGGCTCTGAACAAGACTGTAAACCTAAAAAATAATAATAATAATAATAATAATTAGCCCCTTTGCTATATTTTGACTTCTTTATCAAAAGTAATGAAAGGACATACTGAGATGAAAACTCCAGGTTTGTAGGGGTGTAAGCCTTTTCCTTTTTAACTCCCCTCATACAATCCTTCAAAAGTATGTATTAGCACAGCCTTCCGATTAGACTTTGAGGAGGATGTCTCCAGACACCACCCCCTGTACGTGGGGAGTCACTGTCAATGACTGCAGGGCTTCCCCCCCCCCCCTAAAAAATGGATCCACAACTGTTTGCAATGGTTTGTTAACATGTGTCAATGTCAGGCTTGTTTGCATCTTATTCTGATGTTTATTATTCATTTTGACATATGATTAACAAACTTTATTACAAAACTTTCTGTTTCCTCTCCCAATATCCTTCCGAACAATAGCAACAGTTTGCTAGGGAATACCAACCAAATATATAGCTTTTTTGGTAAGACACATATCTTAAATCCTGGGATACTCTCTCCATCCAACTTTTCCCCCCTGATACGCCTTGCAGACTTATAGTAACAGAATATGTTTATAGTGTGAGTAACTGAATGCATTTCTCAGTCTATGATATGCCAATTTCGATCATGGATCGAAGGGACTTGGTCTCGGTGTTGGATATGTTAGGACTCGATCATTGGCATCTCGAACCACCCAAAAATGCAGAATTTTTTTTTTCGTCTAAACATATTTACAGTATGCTACTGACTTCCTGCCCCCACTTCTTCAACTCTTGAGTTCTCAAAAAAACCCCTCTTTACATTTGATACGGTAGTGGAAGCAGTTTATGAAGTATTACTTCAACAGAAAAGGTTTGCAGTGTAGCGATTAGATCTGTTATTTAAAACCCTCTTGGTAGACTATAAAGTATATGGTTACGTTGGTAATGAATGACCCCTTCTCTTCTTGAGAAGAACAACAAGTCTTACATTAAATTGGATGGGTTGTATATGGACAAATTCCTTAGCTGAGGTACTGTAGACTTGGTCAGAACACAGAATGCTAGATGCTCTCAAGCAATTCCTACCTCGTAAAGCCATATAACATTGTACAACTTTTATTGGACATCAGGAAATCTATTGGTAGGATTAGCTTCATTCTGTTCTACACAGCTTGCTCTATGTGGAAGCATTTACACCCTCTATCCATCTGAATGTCACTGAGAATAGTTCTAAAGAAAATGTTGTAAGAATGTGTTTCTTTGCAATATTTTGTCAGTCCTGTTGTATGTGGAATCTATTAAAGCAAAACTTTGTCAATCTTTCTCAGATCATCAGATGGATAACATAGTTAATTTGCAATGACAATAAAAAAGAATGAAACTTTGAAATTGAAATTTTTTATTTCTCGTCATGTAGGAAGGAGGACTTGGATCTCTCAATTTCCCGCTGCTGTCAGATTTGCAGAAGAAAATTTCTCGAGATTATGGTGTGCTATTGGAAGATGCTGGGGTAGCCTTAAGGTAGGTATCTTCTTATTATTTTCTTTGGTCTGGTGAAGGCTTCTTGTATTAAGGTTTCTTGTTTCTGTAGTTTTTTTTATTCTTTTTATACTATTTGAGCTTTGCAGTGTCTAACCTTTCTGTTTAGTACTTCATTGATGTTTCCACAAGTGCTGTACAGTACCTTCAGTTTCTTCTGCCTGCATATTTAGTATTAGTAGAAGAACCTTTATCAGTCTGGACTTGGTTCAGCGGTTAGAGTGTCCGCCTCACAATCCTTAGGTTCCAGGATCAAAATTCTGTCAGGAGCCAGATTCTCTTGACCTATTCATAAAATTGCTGCAGTGCAGTGGTGATGTGCGGAGTCTTCCGTGGATTTGGTATTTCTGGTTTGTCAACTTGAGAAAAGGGATTTGTTTCTACTCTTCACTTGGTTTCAAAACAACTTTGTTCGTCATGGCTGCACTGCAGTGATGTCAAATGGGGTGCCTTTCCAGATGCTGGGGCATACACTCTTGACCGTCAGATGGGGATCTTAAATGGCGGTCCCAGGAGCAGGAATGGGAGCGAATTTACGCCCCTGCCTCGTTATCCTCTGAACACTTATCGAAAAGAGAAGTCTTGGAATATGCCGATGTTCATCCACAATCTAACAAGGATAGGGTCTCAAATAAGCTACTGTAAGGCTTCCTGTGCCTTAGGGCTGTAAACTAAACTATAAACTAAACATGATCTTAGCAATACCATCAATACCTGTTGTTGTTCAAAAAAAAAAGGGTTGAATCTAAAACCCTTAAACTGATAAATGAGTGAAACATGTTCTAAATATGTAACTTTGCACAAATGATGCAAATAGTTGTATTGTTTTACAACAGTTTAGACTTTGGTATATGATGATATTGTAAAGTTTCTATGATGTGTTACTTCTCTTCTCTCAATCATTTATATTCTTTCATGTATAGAGTGATTCGTAAACCGCTACAAGCACTCTCCCACCCATGTCGCCTTCGTCTAGCATCTCTACTACGTAAAGTGTCTAGGTCATTGCATTTCATGGATTTTGTCATTATGTGTTGTTGTAGTTGATGAATCCAAAATGGCTAGGAAACTTGTAGCAGCTCATTTGAAAACCTATTCATGTAAGATTAAATCCCTATTCATGTTAGGAATTGTGGGATTAACACTGGCTTTTACGAAGCATTCACTAGTTGCAGAATCATGTTCCCCTCCAAGGGAAGAGGGTCTACCCAGCGTACATTCTCAAATACATTCGTACTTGAAGACACCTTGGCAAGTTGTTTTGAAATCAGTGAGAAGACCAAAACCCAATTCACAACCAGAAAAAAAAGAAAATTAGGGATGAGTCCTGCTCTATGCCGAAGTGCCACATGTTTAAATTACACCCATTGTAACAAGCACGTGGCCATGGAAGTAAAAATGCCAGAGATTTGGTCTGGTCCTGGGTTGTGAATTGTAGTACCCAGCATTCTAAAGGATGAAATGAGAAATTACACTATGGATTGTTGTTCTTGATTTGGAACAGATGTAAAAGAAAGTGTTACCAAGTCCAATATAACTGTCCATTTCTCCTTCTGTTTGCTTTTATAATTTCAGGGGCTTGTTCCTCATCGATCCAGACGGTATGGTTAGACACATGAGCGTCAACGATTTGCCAGTCGGTCGCTCCGTAGAGGAGGTTCTCAGACTCGTCAAGGCCTTCCAGTTTGTCGAGACTCACGGCGAAGTCTGTCCAGCTGGATGGCAACCTGACGCAGAAACAGTTAGTATTCTGCGCTTGTTATAATTCTAAGCCAAATTGGTATTGCGTTCAAGGTGACATCCAGCTTCATGTAACCTGTTAGGCACTACCTTGTCGTAAGAGGGATGCTGAGGGGCTGCAGCATCCTGCAGCCAGGCTGCATAGAATGTTACCTGCATTGCACCAAACACATAACCAAACTCCATTCAGTCCATTGCCGATTGTCGAATTTGAATTAAGTGTCCCTGACTTTTGCAACCACTTTATCTCATCAGGCTGCATAGAATGTTTAATTTTGCATCATGCATGCATTGCACCAAACACATAACCAAACTCCATTCAGTACATTGCCGATTGTCAAATTTGAATTAAGTGTCCCTGACTTTTGCAACTACTTTATCTCATAAGGTTGCAAAGGATGTTTCCTTATTGTACAATGCATGCATTGCACCAAACACATAACCAAACTCCATTCAGTCGATTGCCGATTGTCAAATTTCAATTAAGTATCACAACTTTTGTAATTACTTTATCTCATAAGGCTGCATAGGATGTTACCTTTTGCGTCATGCATGCATTGCACCAAACACATAACCAAACTCCATTCAGTCCATTGCCGATTGTCAAATTTGAATTAAGTGTCCCTGACCTTTGTAACTACTTTATCTCATAAGGCTGCATAGGAGGTTTCCTTTTTGTGCAATGCATGCATTGCACCAAACACATAACCAAACTCCATTCAGTCGATTGTCTAATTTGAATTAAGTATCATGACTTTTGTAACTACTTGATCTCATAAGGCTGCATAGGATGTTTCCTTTTTGTGCAATGCATGCATTGCACCAAACACATAACCAAACTCCATTCAGTCCATTGCCGATTGTCAAATTTGAATTAATCGTCCCTGACTTTTGTAACTACTTTATCTCATCAGGCTGCATAGGATGTTACCTTTTGCGTCATGCATGCATTGCACCAAACACATAACCAAACTCCATTCAGTCCATTGCCGATTGTCAAATTTGAATTAAGTGTCCCTGACCTTTGTAACTACTTTATCTCATAAGGCTGCATAGGAGGTTTCCTTTTTGTGCAATGCATGCATTGCACCAAACACATAACCAAACTCCATTCAGTCGATTGTCTAATTTGAATTAAGTATCATGACTTTTGTAACTACTTTATCTCATAAGGCTGCATAGGAGGTTTCCTTTTTGTGCAATGCATGCATTGCACCAAACACATAACCAAACTCCATTCAGTCGATTGTCTAATTTGAATTAAGTATCATGACTTTTGTAACTACTTTATCTCATAAGGCTGCATAGGAGGTTTCCTTTTTGTGCAATGCATGCATTGCACCAAACACATAACCAAACTCCATTCAGTCGATTGTCTAATTTGAATTAAGTATCATGACTTTTGTAACTACTTGATCTCATAAGGCTGCATGGATGTTTCCTTTGTTGTAAATCATGCATTGCACCAAACACATAACCAAACTCCATTCAGTCCATTGCAGATTGTCAAATTTGAATTAAGTGTCCCTGACTTTTGTAACTACTTTATCTCATAAGGCTGCATAGGATGTTTCCTTTTTGTGCAATGCATGCATTGCACCAAACACATAACCAAACTCCATTCAGTCGATTGCCGATTGTCAAATTTGAATTAAGTATCACAACATCTGTAACTACTTTATCTCATAAGGCTGCATAGGATGTTTCCTTTTTGTGCAATGCATGCATTGCACCAAACACATAACCAAACTCCATTCAGTCGATTGCAGATTGTCAAATTTGAATTAAATGTCCCTGACTTTTGTAACTACTTAATCTCATAAGGCTGCATAGAATGTTTCCTTTGTTGTCATGCATGCATTGCACCAAACACATAACCAAACTCCATTCAGTCGATTGCAGATTGTCAAATTTGAATTAAGTATCACAACATCTGTAACTACTTAATCTCATAAGGCTGCATAGGAGGTTTCCTTTTTTTGCAATGCATGCATTGCACCAAACACATAACCAAACTCCATTCAGTCGATTGCCGATTGTCAAATTTGAATTAAGTGTCCCTGACTTTTGTAACTACTTTATCTCATAAGGCTGCATAGGATGTTTCCTTTTTGTTCAATGCATGCATTGCACCAAACACATAACCAAACATCATTCAGTCCATTGCTGATTGTCTAATTTGAATTAAGTATCACAACTTTTGTAACTACTTTATCTCATAAGGCTGCATAGGATGTTTCCTTTTTGTTCAATGCATGCATTGCACCAAACACATAACCAAACTCCATTCAGACGATTGCAGATTGTCTAATTTGAATTAAGTATCACGACATCTGTAACTACTTTATCTCATAAGGCTGCATAGGATGTTTCCTTTTTGTGCAATGCATGCATTGCACCAAACACATAACCAAACTCCATTCAGTCGATTGCAGATTGTCAAATTTGAATTAAGTGTCCCTGACTTTTGTAACTACTTTATCTCATAAGGCTGCATAGAATGTTTCCTTTTTGTGCAATGTATGCATTGCACCAAACATAACCAAACTCCATTCAGTCAATTGCAGATTGTCAAATTTGAATTAAGTGTCCCTGACTTTTGTAACTACTTTATCTCATCAGGCTGCATAGGATGTTACCTTTTGCGTCATGCATGCATTGCACCAAACACACAACCAAACTCCATTCAGTCGATTGCAGATTGTCAAATTTGAAGTAATTGTCCCTGACTTTTGTAACTACTTTATCTCATAAGGCTGCATAGGATGTTTCCTTTTTGTGCAAGGCATGCATTGCACCAAACACATAACCAAACTCCATTCAGTCGATTGCCGATTGTCTAATTTGAATTAAGTGTCCCTGACCTTTTCAACTACTTTATCTCATAAAGCTGCATAGGATGTTACCTTTGTTGTCATGCATGCATTGCACCAAACACATAACCAAACTTCATTCAGTCGATTGCGATTGTCTAATTTGAATTAAGTATCATGACTTTTGCAACTACTTGATCTCATTTTTTCCCCTCCCTCTTTGCAGATAAAACCTGACCCGAAAGGATCCAAAGAGTATTTTGAAAAAGTCAACTAAATGTTCGGTATTATTTTGATCTTCGTCACAAATAAAAAAAAGTGCAGAGCATAAATTCAGGGACAGAATAATACATGGTAATTCTCAGTAATCCCTGTGACCTTCATACTAGCTTCATAACAATTGCATCTTTCCATAGTTCAGTCCATTTTGTGGTCATAATTTGGATATTTCCAACGTGATTTTAGTTAAATTTACCAATAAAGTTCCTTTGCCATAATGACCACCGAGCTGTAGTTTGGACAATCATCTCTGTCTATTGCTGAGACCCAAATCTCTGCGTTCTACTTATTTGCAAATTTTATTTATGACACAAGCGTCACTCATTTTTAGCTATAAAAGTCAAATCTAGGGGTGAATTTTTGTCAATACATTCTGCAGGTTTAAAGATACAGATATAATTCCATGCATTCATGAATCCATCAAGGAAGTGTTGACCCATGCCCCCCCTCCATGCCCCCCTCTTGCTAATTTCAACGTCATAAAAAGGAAACAAATTGAAAGTAGTCTATACTAATACGGCCCAGACTGCACCATTTGACATCTAAAATTATAATTTTCTGACGGAGGACTCCCTACCCCCCTACATGAGTCAGCTCTAATGACCCCAGGGTCACACCCTCTCCTTCATTATATCCGGAATTTGTCTCTATCAACTGCTGTATGTAATACATAGTGTGGCTATTTTGCAATGACATTGTCCAAATAACATGATGTACCCCATCATAAATAATGAAGGTTGTTTCGGTCATAGAATATGCTGTATCTTACCACTCGTCAATCATCAAAAGTTTTGTTGACTCCCTAGTTTTAGAGAGATTTTTTCCGCATAGCCTTGTTTCCTGATTAATTTCTTACTGAATTACCAGAATTGTACTATGGCATCTTAATGTTGCAGACATGTATAGATAGTTGTGCATGTCAATGTTTCTCTGTTGCTAAATTTCTCCATCTTTTTTGTGTGTGCAATTTCTTAGATATGCCTAGCATAGCAGTCGGTGTGTGATTTAACCATTGCTCTTTTATCAAATTATTGTAACAAGCAACTATTCAATGTACTATCACATGTCAACGAGTTTACCCGATTTTCATATTCCTGCGCTGGCATAAATTCGACCATTTTGTTTTCCTTGTCTGGTGTTCATGAATATGAGGAGGTGATTACAGGACCGTATGAATGGACAGTGCTTTCCGTTCCAAGTTTGTCATTCACGGTGCTAATATATACTCCATAAAGAATTGATGTGGTGAAGCAGTATCACCTTGGTCAACGATCTCATCACATTTCATTGTTGACCAAAGCAATATTATTATCAACCAAAGCTTTTTATTATCAGGAATACCTTTTCTTTTGTACGTGTGTGTGTGTTCATTATGATCAATCTTTGCCTTTCTTGCTTCTGCTCGCTATTTGCAAACTGTCAATTCTTTGATTTTTTCTTTTTTTCTAAAACACCAAAAAGTTGTGCTAAAAATCCTTGTCGACAGCAATTGATATCAAACATATTGCCAGCTTAAGTGAGAAAAAAAATGGAGCTAAAAAAATAATTTTTATGTTATCATTAGTTTTGAAAATGATTTTAAGGAAGAAAAAAAAGAGAGAGAGAGAGAAAAAAAACAATATTTAGTGATAAAATGCTTTGAAAAAGCACAATTAATAAGAAAAAATTATCAAGGGAATTAATTATTCAGATATTTGTTTCATATTTAAGAAGATTTAAACTTTCCTCTTGTCACAGTTTCTTTAAAAAAATGTATTTCCTTAACCAAAATGTTAAATGTTTTGATCTTTTGTTACAGCGTTGAATTCATTACGTTCTCCTCACTTTAAAAGTATGGAAAATGGATTTGAAATCCACCTCCGCACCCCCCTTGCCATCTATTTTTGAATTTGAATTTTTTTGCTTTGCTTTACTCTCTTGTACTTCGGACATTGTTTAAGTGCTCTAAAGACAAAGGTGCTGTCATAGTTTTGTTGGTGGAAGTGATATTTCACAGGTAGATACCAAATATTTGTGTGTGATAGTCAAGCAACTTTTAGTAAACAGTAATGCCATAAGTACCCCTAAGGTACTACTCTATGTTTATATACATATATATGTAGAACAGTTCATTAGTTATCGAGAAATATACCATTTGCTATGTCAGGCATGTAACAAGGCGTGTGTATGTATGGGGGTGTTGGGGGTGGGGTTGTAGGGGGATCCAGGCAGTTACCATTAATATCATCGTTTCAGTCTATTATTGTCATAACTTTCTGTTGAAGAGGATCACACTTGAGTTTTGCACAGACATCAACATGTACCAGAAAGGTTAGAGAAAAATACAAGAAACTTGTCAAAACTGTTTATTTAAGCGGATTTCAGAATCTGGAACAAATTTCATATCTTAGCAGTGAATTTTACTTGCTATTGAGACAGACCTATGACCCTCCCTCTTCCCCCCCCCCCCCTTTCCCCCTTTTCCCCCTTCGCAATACTCATATCCTCCCAGCTCGTCACTTCCTAGACAGTCTCCATTTTGCCGAAACCTAGTTAGATTCGTGACACCGCATAGGATCGTTCATTATTTATCTTTGGGTTGTATTACGTTTTAAACAAGACACAGATAACCAAAGTGAACCTTCCGCTGGCGTAACAAATGCACCAGTCATTACGTTAGTGCGGTGATTTTGTTCACTTCCTTCTAGTCGATAACGACCGAATTTTCAATATATATATGCTGAAATCTGCCACTAAGTGGAACAGACTTTCCGCCTTTCACTGTAATTGTATTAATTAACCGTAGCTCTCACCAAATGTATTGTATTCACCCGTCAGCTTAGTACACGTGCAGTATACAATTCTTTAATATTTTTAGTTATTACTATTTTTTTGCGTTAATATTGTTGTTTATTTGTACTTTTGTGTTATTATTTGAAGTCGATATGTTAGAAAATATTACAAGACCCTGATGTGTAATGAAAGTAAACACTACTAATTGAGAAATTAGAGTTATTGGAAGGCGATTAAATTTCCATCCCGTTGGAACTGTTACGATGTAAACCGTATTTCTAGAGTGATATTGAGGACAAGAAAAAAAAACTGATGTCAAAACCA